>NC_138348.1:6301118-6548618 GCF_046562875.1 Panthera onca
GTCTTAATAGAAACCAGCCCTTACGGCACCTTGATCTTGGATTTCCAGTCTCCAAAACTATGAGAAAATGAATGTTTGTTGTTTTGTAATGGCAGCCCACAATGACTAATGCAACACTCAAACTAGAATACAGATGTTCTCTTGGTCTCATTGTAAGTTGTAAGAAGGCAGCTCCTTAGCAGGAGACTATGAGATGGTATCATGTGCAGGACATCAAGGACATCAATACTTGTCTTTCAAAGCTAGGATGAGAGGGGTAGCTGGGTGGCTCAGTCGGTTGAGTGTCCAACTCTTGATTTTGGCTCTGGTCACGATCCCAGGGTCATGAGATCAAGCCTCGTGTCAGGCTCTGTGCTGAGCATGGAGCCTACTTGGGATTGTCTCTCTTTGTCTCTCTCCCTCTGCTCCTTTCCCCCAGTTGTTCTCTCTTTCTAAATAAATAAATATACATATACATATACATATACATACATACATATATATATATATATATATATACACACACACATATACATATATATATTTTTTTTTTTTAATGCTAGAATTAGATTTTTTATAAGTGGGTAGACTAGGCTAGGTCCTGCAAGCTAGTTATGCAGACTCAAGAGCCATATGCCATAAGCCAGACTGTTGTACTTCTGACATTTTCTGTACTCATTTCCCTATTGGTCTTGGTACTAAAACATTTCCTGGAGATCTCTAGCCAATCTCAGTTATGCCAAAGCAGGACCAAGAGAAGGTGTTTTCCTTTTTGCTTATTAAAGGGAAAAACAAGGGCACCTGGGTGGCTCAGTGAGTTGAGCATTCAACTTTAGCACAGGTCATGATCTCATGGTTCATGAGTTTGAGCCCTGCATCTGAGCTGACAGCTCAGAGCCTGAAGCCTGCTTCGGATTCTGTGTCTTCCTCTCACATTGTCTCTCTCTCTCTCCCGAAAATTATATAAACATTAAAAAAATTTTTTTAAAAAGGGAACAACAGTATCCCTGGGGTCAAGGTAGTACGGTGTAACAGTCATATAAGAAGATTCCAAGTAGAAGGTGAAACTCAGTGTCCTAGCCACTTCAGTCATTCAACAAATATTTACTAAGCGCTTACCATACAACTGACCCATATCTAACCACTAGGGATCCAACAGGAAAACCCCTTGCCCTCACAGAGGAGCTTTCATTCTAGTTGGGAGAGTGGAGGAGATAGTAAACAATAAGTATATTTTATAAGGAAATATAAAATATATAAAAAGTATATAAAATATATATTAAAAGTGTGTTAGAAGTTGACAAGTGCTGTGTACAAAAAGAGGTAGGAATGATACGGGGGCAGGGGGCTCAGGGCAGACCTAACTGGGAAGGTGACCCTTAGGCAAACACTTACAGGAAGAGCAAGAATGAACTGTGTATCTACCCAGCAGAGGCAGGACAAAGAAGCAGGTCATGTCTGACATTTTCCAGGAAGGGCAAGATTTCTGTTGACAGAATGGAGGGACCTATGAGGAAGCAGTAGGTGATCAAATTAGTAAGAAAGGCAGAGAGTCATTTTAGGTAGGCTCTCGTAGAGTACTTAGAAGGGTGTTGACTTTTACTTTGAATTAAACGCGAAAAGGTACTTCATCATCTTCCCATTGGTTAAACTTGGGAGGTAAGATTGTGGAATCCCTCTGTATTTTGTTTTGTACTGCAGAATTCCAGCTCCTAACAAGACACTCAGATGAAGCCTCGAGGCAATGGCTGGAATGCTATATATAACCTAGAAATGTAGTTTGGTAGAACAAACACAAACACCTATTGGAAACTCATCATATTCTTAGGAGATACAGAGAGAACAATTTTGCACATGGAAAAACTGAGACACAAAGAAAAGACCTATCCATGTTTTCAAAGGCAGTCTGAAAGTGAAATGGGAAGAAAACCAAATGAACTCCAAACGAGTGCAGCCAAAAGGAAACACTGCCTTTCTAAGGCACAGAGGAAAAGCTAGCCAGAATGTGCATCTCAGACCAAGAGGAAAGAAGGGACATGCTCTCAGAAACACACTCGTACCCAACCACTCCTTTCCACCTTGCCTATTCATGTTCTATTTTAAATAAGAGGGGTTTTGTCTAAATGTAAGCCTCAAATCAGGCTCTAACCAAGGATGCTTACAGGCATACTTCCTGCTGGGAAGAATACTGTAACAATTTATGATGGGATAAAGTGAAACAAACACCTATCCATAATACCCATCAACCTTTCCAATGCTGAGATTCAATATGAGCCCCTATTTCTGATTACTGCATTATTTGTGATCTACAGTAAAGGTTATATATCTGGACATGGTACAGAGGTAGGGGCAGGCAAAGAAACATGGAAAAATTATTTATTTTAAAATCATTATTGAAAACATGAGGAAACAATAGTATTAAAGAAAATTTTGGAGAGAAAAAAAACACCCCAAAACCCATTGTCTGAAAACAATGATTTCATGTTGGTATTATCTTGCAGTCTTTGTCTATATCCACATATAATTTAGACAGGCAGTGTGCATGTAAGATTTTGACCCATCTAAACATGGTTCCACATTTCTAGCGTCTTCGTAGTTACTAGTTTTAATTGCTGCTTACTACTCCATTGTATCAATGAAGCGGTTTTCTAAACTTTGTTGGGAAAAAAGTATAACACATTTACGTTAACAGCATCATTGCCATCTAGACATATCATTCTTATTCTCTCAAAAGGCTCCAAATGTGTCTAGTGCAGAAGAGAAGCAAAAAGACTAAGGCAATAATTATTTATTCAGCAATTATTTACTGAGTGCCTAGCCTACTAAGTATCCAGCATTGATCCAGGCCCTGGGAATAGAGTAGTGAACACAAAAACCACAAAATCTCTAATTTCACGGAGTTTAAGTTCTAGTTGGGGGCGGGGGTGGGAGGAAAAAGACAATAAACAAGGTAACAAACGGAAAAAGGAATTCTTAGAGAAACTTACTTTCTCAAGCTATAGAGTGAATGATAAAGACAGAGCAAAACAAATTCCAAAGCTTCTGATTCACAACTATGGCTGTTCCTAATCTATACATTCAACACAGTCTTCTGACAGTAAACCCAGAAACCAGTTTCTTCTAGATCAGGGCTGAGCAAACTTTTCCTATAAAAGCCAGACAGTAAATATTTTGGGGCTTTGAAGGCCATAGGGTCTCTGTTGCAACTACCCAACTGTGTCATTATAGGGTGAAAGCTCTCATAGATAATGTGAAAATGAACGGATGTAGCTGTTGGCCAATAAAATTTTACTTAACAAACACCAGCTGAGAATAACACTTGGCCCGCAAGTTCTATATGGCTCATAAGATCCACTCAAACATTGTTAACCAGAAATAGAGAGAAGATACATATGCAATCCTCAGCTGGAAAATCCCATTGAGTTTTCCTCTGCAATGACTCATTTTGTCATTTCCTTTCCACTTCCATTGCCACATCCCCAAATCAGATTTTTATTACCTTTCACTTTATTACCTTTCACTTTCACTTATGTACATCCCCCTGCTTTTGCATATGCTATTCCTTTAACCCACATTCCCTTTCTTCCATTCACCACCTATTAAAATCTTCTCTGTAAAGTCCAGTTCAACTAACTATAAATTAGATAATATCGAGGACTTACTGTTAATTATTTCAGGAAGGATAATAACATTGAGGTTGTGTATTTTTCATAAGTGTTCCTATCTGAGGCACCTGGCTAGCTGAGTCACTGGAGTGTGCAACTCTTGATCTCAGGATTGTGTGTTTGAGGCCCATGCTGGGTGTAGAAATTACTTAAAGATTAAAACTTTAAAAAAAATAAAAATAAGTGGTGCTTGGGTGGCTCAGTCAGTTGAGCGTCTGACTTTGGCTCAGGTCATGATCTCCTGGTTCATGAGTCCAAGCCCCACATTGGGCTCTATACTGACAACTCAGAGCCTTGAGTCTACTTCAGATTCTGTCTCCCTCTCTCTCTACCCCTCCCCCACCTCTGTCTCAAAAATAAACACAAACATTTTAAATAAATAAACAAATAAATAAATGTGTCCCTGTCTTGGGACACCTGGGTGGCTCTGTCAGTTAAGCATCCACTTAGGCTCAGGACACAATCTCTCGGTTAGGGACTTCAAGCCCCACGTCAGGCTCTCTGTTGTCAGCACAGAACCTGTTTTGGACCCTCTGTCCCCGCTCTCTCTCAAAACTAAATAAACATTTTTAGGGAAAAAAAAGTGTTGTTGCCTTTTAGAGATATATATAGAAATTGTTATAGAAGAAATGCTGTGATATCTGAGATTTGCTCCAAAATAATGGGGGGTGGGGTGCCAGGGTAGCTCAGTCAGTTAAGCCTCCAACTTCTGCTCAGGTCATGATCTTGCCCTTTGTGAGTTCAAGCCCTGCATTGGGCTCTGTGCTGACAGCTCAGAGCCTGGAGCCTGCTTTGGATTCTGTGTCTTTCTCTGTCTCTCCACCCCTCCTCAACTTGCTCACGGGCACTGTGCGCACACGCATGCTCTCTTTCTCTCACTCTCTCTCAAAAATAAACATTAAAAAATTTCAAAATAATCTAGGGGTGAATCTGGGGGAAGGGAGTGGGGATACAGATGAAACAACCTTGAGCTGTTAATGAAGCTGAGTATTGAGTTCATAGGGATTCACTGCACATTTTCTCTATTTTTCCCTATTCTTAAAATTTTCCATGAAAGAAAGTTGAAAAAATTCCAGTTCAAATGCCAGATTCTACAGAGGAAGTAATGTCTTTTTTTCCTGTACTACATGAGCATGTACCTCCATTTATTACTTCTTTCAATCTGCTTTGTACTCCTATTTGCTGTTTATACCAAGACAGTGAGTTCTTTAAGGACAGGTTCATATCACATTCATCTTTGTAACTTTCCCAACATGTTTTACATATAATTGAGATCTTTTATTGTCTGCTGAAGTTTATCTGAAAAAAGACCAAAATCAAAGAGACCAGAAAGAAAAACAATAGCAGGAGCACCTTACACTCCGGATCAAAATTCAATCTGAAAAACTTTTATCATATCTACTGAATCATTTACATAGAGCTCTTGGGCTATCCGTAGCTTTGAACTTTAGTCATCCAAACTACAAGTAGAAAATTGCAATCACTCCCTTCAACATTCCTGGAGCCTGGGGAGAGGGCAGGGAGGGAAAGATTTTTGTTCCTAAAAAGGAGATGGCATTATTCTCTACTACTGACTTCAACACCACTAGTATTTTCTTTTTTTTCTTTATTAAAAAAAATTTTTTTAATATTTCTTTATTTTTGAGAGACAAAGTATGAGTGAGGGAGGGGCAGAAAGAGAGAGAGAAAGACACAGAATCTGAAGAGGCTCCAGGCTCTGAGCTGTCAGCACAGACCCCGACGGGGGCTTGAACTCACAAGCCAAAGTCAGATGTTTAACCGACTGAGCCACCCAGGGACCTCAACACCACTAGTATTTTCAATCATCATCATCATCATCATCATCATCATCATCATCATCCCAATGAAATCAGAGTGGTTATCAGGTCAAGAGTTTCAGTGGAATCAGGTGTCTGTCCTATTTATTATGCATCCATTACTTAGCTATACTGCAAATCCTCTCTCTAACATAAGAGAGAAAAAAATCTTCCTTCAGCCATTCAATGATGCTAATTATCACAAAGAACCTAGGTTGGTTTGATGTGAAAGAGATTAAAGAAGTTCCAATCAGGTAGCTCTGGCTTCAGATTTTAAATGTCCTAAGTGCCTCTGAAAGACTAGCAAATACACACTGCTATATTTAGCAAAAGGTTCTCTCAACCCACATTATATAAAATGAAAATAAAAACTCTGCTTCTGAAAGATGGCCAGCTTTAAAAAAAAACAAAACTTAATGGATAAAATGTGAATACCCAGGATCCTGGCCTGGAATGAAGAAATCTCATTTGCTGGGTCCACCACAAACAGCAAACAATGAGCAAGACACCACACTCTTTCAAGTGATCATCTATCCCGTAGCTTTGCCTATAAGTTCCAATCCTGCCCATGGACTCATATGCTTACCATGTCTCCAAGTGTCTCCAATTTCCTGATAGGCAATTTTACTATATGCAAAAACACTTATTTCCAAAAAAAAAAAAAAAAAAAAAAGCCATCAATGCACCTTCCCATTACCATTTTTCCCCTCCTTGTCTCCTTTGATGGCACATCTGCTTTAAGACTCCAGGAATATTAGGGTGCCCGGGTGGCTCAGTCGGTGAAGCGACCGACTTCAGCTCAGGTCATGATCTCGCAGTTCATGAGTTCGAGCCCCGTGTCGGGCTCTGTTACGACAGCTCAGAGCCTGGAACCTGCTTCCGATTCTGTGTCTCCCTCTCTCTCTGCCCCTCCCCTGCTCATGCTGTCTCAAAAATAAATAAAAACATTAAAAAAAAAAATTAAGACTCCAGGAATATTGAGTACTCCTCTCTCTTCCTCATTCCTGACCACTTTTTCTTTAAACCTTGTCCCTCTCCATTCCTATTCTTGTTCCTATTCTCTGAGTCTAATCTTTATCCCTTCATAATTAAATAACCAAATCAGAAAACAGAATATGTGCACAGCTATTAAAAAGAATAGAGTAGAACAAAATCTCTTGACTTACAGGCATTTTTACAAGGTGTTCAGTAAGAAAAGCAAGATGCAAAAATCAATTTTAATATAATTCTATTTTTTAATGTTTATTTATTTTTGACAGAGAGAGCAAGAGCGAGCATGTGCGAGGCGGAGGAGAGGCAGAGAGAGGGAGATGGAGAATCCAAAGCAGACTCTGTACTGACAGCAGAGAGCCGAGGCAGGGCTTGAACCCACGAACCATGACATCATGACCTGAGCTGAAGACAGATGCTTAACCGACTGAGCCATCCAGGTGCCCCTATGATTCTATTTTTCAATGTTTATTTTTGAGAGCAAGCGCATGCGCATGCGCATGCACACGCACCCCAGTGGGGGGAGGGGCAGAGAGAGAGGAGGACAGAGGATCCAAACCGGGCTCTGTGCTGACAACAGCGAGCCCAATGGGGCTCAAACTTACGAACCATGAGATCATGACCTAAGCCAAAGTCGGCCACTTAACTGACTGAACCACCCAGGCTCCCCAGTATGATGCTATTTTTAAAACAATATCCCCAATCCACTATATGATGTGTATATACATTTTTATATTATACAAGAAAAAATATATAGAAGGATGAAGATATGAGTTACATGGTAGGGAGATAATTCAAAATGAGAAAATAAAGAGAAGGGGGAAATGAGGCAAGCAAAAGAGAAAACAACAGACTTCACTAAACAATATATATAGAAAATATGATCCCTTTTATGTATCTGTGTAAATATATATATATTTATTTTTTAAAGTTTTAAACAAAATGAAAAGTATTAAACAAATTCAAATGTACAAATGAAAGGACCTTCTATTTATTCAGAAAAATATTTTTAAATACTATGCTGATTTTAAAACATGTCTACAGGGCACCTGGCTGGCTTAGTCGGTAGAGCATGCAACTCCTGATCTCAGAGTTGTGAGTTCAAGCCCCATGATGAATGTAGAGATTACTTAAAATTACAAAAATCTTAAAAAAAAAAAAAAAAGTCTACAAATTATTTGACAGTCCTCTCATGAAAAGGTAGAAACAGGGGCACCTGGGTGGCTCAGTCGTTAAACATCTGACTTGGGCTCAGGTCATGATCTCACAGTTTGTGAGTTCGGGTCTCACATCAGGTGAACTCAAGCCCTGAGTCAGATAAGCCCCACTTCTCTCTCTCTCCACTCTCTCTCTCTGCCCCTCCTAAGATTCTCTCTCTGCTCCTCGCTCACTTGAGCCCTCTCTCTCTCTCTCAAAAAAAATTTTTTTTTTTATTAAAAGAAAGAAAGAAAAAGTAGAAACAAATTCCTCTCCCCTTAAATATGGGGCTGGGCTTAGGCACTTACTTCCAAGGAACAGAATGCAGTGAAAATGATACTGTGTGACTTCATAGGCTAAGTAAGAAAAGGCAACATGGCTTCCACCTGGCTCTCTTTTGTAATGTGTGCCCTTGGAACACAGCCACTATGATGTAAGAAGAAAAAAGCCACATGGAAGGCCACCTATAGATGTTCTAGCCACAGCCCTGGCTGAGGTCCCAGCCAACAAGCTAGCATTAGCCACCAGACATGGCAGTGAAAGAGCCTACATATGATTCCAGCTCCCACCCAGCCTTTGAGCCATTCTGCTCCTTGAATGGAGCAGAGAATTCTTGCCAAGCTCTGCCTAAACTGCAGATTTGTGTGCGAAATAACATTGTCCATATTTCAAGTGACTAAGTTTTGGAGTGGCTTTTTTACATAACAATAGGTAACAGGAACAAATACTATTTAAGATTTTACAGAGTAAACTAGGTTGCTTCTCACTTTCCACCTCTTTGTCCTAGGAGTCATGTTAAGAAGTTTACCATTTCTCTGTTTTCCTGCTTCCGTCTGCTAGTGTTCAAGGACATAAGGTACTCAAGTGGGGTACATACATGGCAAATGGAGAAGGCCAGGGTGGTTGGGAGGGAGGTCAATTACAATAAGCAAGTAAGTTAATGAATTGAGCAAATAAATAAATATTCTGAGACTAATGAAAGCCAGATTTCTCATTCTTGAAAAAAGGTACTTACAAACATGAAAAGCGGTAAGGCTAGAGAGAAACCCAAGGTATTATATTGAAATTAAAGATATGAGCTTGACAGGCACCTGGTGGGTCAGTCAGCTGAGCATCCAACTCTTGATTTCGGCTCAGGTTGTGATCCCAGGGTCGTGGGATTGAGCCCCACATTGGGCTCCATGTTGAGTGGGGAGCCTGCTTAAGATTCTTTCTCTCTCCCTCTCCCCCCTTTCCCCCTCTGCACATGCTCTCTCTCTAATTAAACAAAGAAGTAAATAAGATATTAGTTTGCACGGCTTTTAAAGATATATACAGAAATAGATAAAGAAAGAAATGAGAGAGAGAAAGAGAGAGAGAGAGAGCGAGCTGTACATACATACCTATATTTCTGGGCTCTGTCTGAAAAGAGCACCTAAAAGCAAGGACATCCTAAAGCACTGAGCACAACAAACCGTCAAATGTTGGTTTCTAAATACCATCCTCCATGAAAAGAACCTGGACTCCTTAGAGAAATGGCTGATTCCAGGAATAGGGCAGGGAAAATACAAGATGACCCTGGAACATCCTGTTGTTCTAGAAATCTAGAAGTGTTCAAAGGATAAGGACATATAAAAGGGAAACAGCTTGAAAGGGCTCCGGCTGACCAAAACTGGAGTAATCTGAGCATCAAAATAAATAATAATACTAACAAATTACAACTCAATGAATAAATCATAAATCTGAGTCCATACTGAAAGAAAGGTAGGGAGGGGGGAGGGAAGGAATGAGAAAACTCATCTTTACAGCAGAAGGCCAATTTATAAATGCAGAAGGCATAATGGAAACAAACAAAAATCATCACTTGGCAAACATATCATGGCTGCTGATTTAGGGAGGACAGTAATGCTGGTAGCTTGAATTTGATGAGGAATAATATACTGGCATAATCTCAAACTGTCTACACATAAAATACTTGTCAGTTATAAAAAGAAAAACAATGACTTTACAGTGAAGAAAAGCAGAGATAAGTGGCAGCCACCAACATGACCAGATGATCAAGGTTAACATCACTGGTAATGGGATTGCTTAATATCGTGTGTCCCTTGATATGAAGTACTGAGAATATTACACATCATTTCTATGATATTTTTGCCAAGAAATCATGACCTGAGTCTGGTCATGAGGAAATATTAATGGATTCAGCTTGCAGATCATCCTCCTGAATATAGGACTGTTGAGGACAAAAATGACAGTAAAAGACTAAGGGGTTACTGCAGGCTGAAGGACATGGAGGACATGACAATGAAGTCCACTGCATGTTCTGCACTGGGATCCTGGACCAAAATGGAAAAGGAAACATTGTTGGGGCAGCTGGCAAAATGTGAACAGGGCCTGTTGCTAAAGGAGTAGGTTTTTATCGATGTTAATTACCTGACTTAGATATGTAGTAGTTAATTAGGAGTGCCCTTGACTGGGGAAAATACACACAGAAATAGTATGGAATCACAGGACAACACACATGAAACTTGTTCTCAAATGGCTCAGAAAAACCAATTTAGAGAAAGATAGTCTAATAGAGTAAATATGGTAAAATATTAACAGTTTGGGAATCTGGCTGAAGTGAGAGGAATGTGGAAGTTCCTCCCAATCACAGACTGGAAGAAAATAGTACAAGTATATTTCATTTTACTGCGCTTCACAGATAAAATATTTTTTACGAATGTAAGGTTTGTAACAACCCAGTGTCAACCAAGTCTGTCCATACCATTTTCCAAATGTACTTGCTCACTTTCTGTCTCTGTCACATTTTGGTAAGTCTCTCAATATTTCAAGCTCTTTTGTTATTATTATATTTGTTATGGTGATCTGTAATCAGTGATTATGACTTGCTAAAAGCTCAGGTAGTGGTTAGCATTTTTTAGCAATAAAGTATTTTTTTTAATGTTTATTTATTTTGAGACAGAGAAGGAGTGCCCGTGCACGCGCGCTCTTGAGCAGGGGAGGGGCAGAGAGAGAGGTAAAGAGAATCCCAAGCAGGCTCTTCACTGTCAGCACAGAGCCCAACACAGTCTCACAAACTGTGAGATCATGACCTGAGCCAAAATCTAAAGTCAGACACTTAACCTGACTGAGCCACTCAAGGCGCCCGGCAATAAAGTATTTCTAAATCGAGGTATTTATGTTGTTTTTTAGACATAATGCTATTGCACACTTAATAGACTATGAACACAACTTTAACATCTATTGGGAAACCAAAAAATTCATTTGACTCCCTTTCTTGCAATATTTGTATCAGTGGGGTGGTCTGGAACTAAATCCACAATATCTCTGAGATATGCCTGTGTATATCAGATGCACACACATGCATGCACACACACTCACATATACACACACGTATCTGAAAGGACCTGATCTGTAAGATATAAATAACTGCTACAAATAAATTATTAAAAGACAAACATACCAATTTATAAAACAGGGAAGATTTAAACAGATTTTTCACAGAAAAGCTATCTATCCAAATGGCCAGTCAGTAGGTACTCAATGTCATATTAAAGAAAGGCAAATTAGGGGTGCCTGGGTGGCTCAGTCGGTTAAGAATCCAACTCCTGGTTTTGGTTCAGCTCATGATCTCGCAGTTTGGGAGTTCAAGCCCTGTATTAGGTTCCATGATGACAGTGCAGAGCCTGCTTGGGATTCTTTCTTTCTCTCTCTCTCTCTCTCTCTCCCTCTCTCTCTGCCCCTTCCCTGCTCATGCATGTGTTCTCTCTCTAAAAACAAAAAACTTAAAAATAAAAAAAAGAAATGCAAATTAAATGAGAGGGAGTTACCATTTCGCACCCATGACCATGGCTAATTAAAAAGACTGACAAAACTTGGGGTGCCCGGGTGGCTCAGTCAGTTGAGCACCGACTTGGGCTCAGGTCATGATCTCACGGTTCGTGAGTTCGAGCCCCACGTCAGGTTCTGTGCTGACAGCTCAGAGTCTGGAGGCTGCTTCCGATTCTGTGTCTCCGTCTCTCTCTGCCCCTCCCATGCTCGTGTTCTGTCTCTCAAAAATAAATAAACATTTAAAAAAATTTTTTTTAAAGACTGACAAACTAAATGCTAGTAGGGATGTGGAGCAATGGGAGCTTTCATACATTACTAGTCTTAGTTATCTACTGCTGTGTAATAACAGTGCCACGAACTTAGCAGCTTAAAACAACAGGCATTTATTATCTCACAGTTTCAATGGGTTAGAAGTCCAAGCATAGTTTAAGTGGGTCCTCAATAAGATTTCAACCAAGCTGTTGGCTGGGGCTATGGTCTCAAGAGAGGCTTGAGTTTCCAAGCTCACATGGATATTGGCAGCATTCAGTTCTTTGTGGGCTACTGGACTGAGGACCATGCGTTTTTGCTGACTGTGAACTTGAAGCTACCCTCAGCTCCCTGCCATACGGCCCTCTCCATAGGTAGCTCACAACATGGCAACTTGCTTCTTCAAAGCTGGTAAGGAGAGAGTGTCCTCACAATATAGCCATTACAATCTGATGTAACATTATCACATACACATAACGATGTATACCTTGTCACTCTTGTCATAGCCTATTAGAAAGGAACAAGTCCCACCCATATTCAAGGGGAGGGAATTACATTAGGCATAAATGCCAAGAGACAGGGGCATGGGGGCCACCTTAGAATCTGTCTGCCACACCAAGTAGGAATGTAAACTAACACAATCACTTTTGGTAAAATGGCAGTTTCTTATAAAGTTAAACAAATAGCTACACTAAGACCTACCATTTTACTCCTACATATCTACCCACAAAGAAATGAAAATATATGCCCATATAAAGACTTGTACAAGAAAACTCATAGCAGTTTTAGTCATAAAAGCCAAAAACTGTAAACAACCTCTGTGTCCATCAACAGAAAAACATATAAACAAATTGTAGTCTCTTTTTCAATGAAATACTACTTGGCAACAAAAAAGAATGAACTACTAACACACACGACATGGATGAATCTGACAAAAGAAGGTCAACACAAGAACACATCCTACTGTATATGATTCCATTTATATGAGGTTCAAGAACATACCAATTAATCTCTGGTGATATAAACCAGAACAGTTACTGCCTATGAGAGGTGGGGACTGACTGCAAGTAATCAGTATGTTCTATATATTGATTCAAGTATTGATTACATAAATGTATATATTTGTCAAAACTCACCAAGCTATAAACTCAAGATCTGTGCATTTTACTGCACTTAAATTTACTTCTAAAAAAGAAATACTCATGTACATATTAATAGAAAAGAGAGTTTAGCATGGTAATTAAAAGAACAGATTCTGAGGCTGCACTGCCAAGGTTTAGACTCTGGCTATGTTACTTTCTTGGGCAAGTTACCTAACCTACCTATTTGATAATTAAATGAGTTAACACACACACAGCAATTAGAACAGCACCTAGTATGTATCAGGCACTCAATGTTAGCTATTATTAAACAAAACAAAAAAAAACAATTATTAATGTTAGGAAAAATTAAAAGTTGGCCGGGAAAGGAAAATCACAGTTTACTACATGACTGAACAGTGACTTGCTTTTCTATTGTCATAATAATAAAAACAAAAATTACACTTTTATTGGGAGAATGTGGTGATGGTGGCAATCTTCCACATATGGAATTCACCATAAAAAAAGACTGTCTCAGAAACAAGCCTTGTAGAACTACTTGACTCTCCAAAATATATGTATAACACTGATTAAAAATAAATACAACAAGGAAAAAAAACTATTAGGGGGAAGTGGACTATTAAAATATAAAACCAGGCTGGGGTGCCTGGATGGCTCACTCAGTTAAGCATCTGACTCTTGATTTCGGCTTAGGTCTTGATCTCACAGCTGACATCATGGAGCCTGCTTGGAATTCTGTCTCTCCCTCTCTTCCTGCCCCTCTCACATACACGCATGTGTGCGCACACATTCTCTCTCTCTCTCAAAATAAATAAACTTAAAAAAATTAATAAAGCCAGGTAGGAAGGGGTATCCGGGTGGCTCTATCGGTTAGGCATCCAACTCTTGGCTTCAGCTGAGGTCATGATGTTGTGGTTTCGCGAGTTCAAACCCCACCACATCAGGCTCTGCATCGGCAGCATGAAGCCTGCTTAGGATCCTCACTCTCCCTCTCTCTCTGTCTCTCCACCACTTGATCTGTGTCTGTCTCTCTCAAAATATATAAACTAAACTAAACTAAAATAAAATAAAATATAACAAAACAGGAAAATAATCAAGTACTGACACTCAAATGAAACCAAAACACAACTAAAAGAAGCATCTAACTGTATAAGAAGTCTAGGGGCACCTGGGTGGCTCAGTCTGTTAAGTGTCCGACTTTGGCACAGGTCATGATCTCAACAATTTGTGGGTTCGAGCCCCACCTGCTGACAGCACAGAGCCTGGAGCCTGCTTCAGATTGTCTCCCTCTCTCTGCCCCTCCCTGCCCCCCCTCCGGCACTCTTTCTCTCTCTCAAAAATAAATAAACATTTAAAAGAAGAAGAAGAAGAAGAAGAAGAAGAAGAAGAAGAAGAAGCAGCAGCAGCAGCAGCAGCAGCTGCAGTCTAGAGAGAATATTAACCATGGGAGAAACATACTGAAATTCAGTATCATTTGAGTATTATGTATATTCCATATTAAAATCGCAGAGATAGTATTCTTCCTCTCTCACAACTACATTTCAAGGTCTTATCACCTTTTTATTCAGTAGTAGGCCAGGCATTTCTCAATCCACTGGCTAGAAAACCATATAGAGAATTAATATGAATAAGGATTTAATTATAATAATGTATCACCTATATTCACATGGAAACTTTCACTGAGGAACATAAAACTTGCGTTGATTTTACCATAATCTTCAAAGCATTTCTAAGCAGTAAGATCATGAAGGAAATGGAAAGTGAGTGGTTTGCCTACTTTCATTCTGAAAACCAAAATTAAGATATAGGAATCACAACAGAGTAGTGATCTTTTTACCTTCCTATAAACACACAAGCTTTTAGAAAACAGACACCACTTTCCACCAACTTATTGCTATAGTGACCATGCGAGAAGAACCCCAGTGGAGCAGATCCAGCCTATTTAAGAGGCTTCACCTTGGTGACTGTGCTAACTGTCCCAAACTCACAAATCAACATCAATGGCATTTCTCTTGTACTCTAAGACAAACTGTCTCATCTTTTCTTCCCAACAATCTTGAATAGTCAGCTAGGCAGCTATTTTATTTCTTTCCATTCTAATGAGAAGATTGAAGATTAAAAGGTAACTTAATCCCAAATCACAGAGTTTTCATTAAAGGAAGACTTAATTCTTCTGGCTCCAAATCCAGTGTTCAATCCACTCTACCAGTATATTTATGCAAACAGAAGTTTGTGAAGATGAATCATTTGCTAATTTTTAAAGTCTAGATTATAGATGGCAACATTTGAAACTACTGGCTTGGGGCACCTGGATGGCTCAGCCAGTTAAATATCTGACTTTGGCTCAAGTCATGATCTCACAGTTCCTGAGTTCAAGCCCCGCGTTGGTCTCTGTGCTGACAGCCTGTCAGCATAGAGCCCACTTTGGATCCTCTTTCCCCCTCTCTTTGCCCCTCCCCTACTTGTACTGTCTCCAAAATAAATAAATATTTAAAAAAAGAAAAGAAAAGAAACTGTTCGCTTAGGTCTCTTCCTAAACAAACAAAAGGTCAACATATTTGAGGACATTCAAGCACACTTACATTTATGGGCTATGATAACTGTAATAAACACAAAATGTTTTAATAAGTGAGCCTTGAGATGCCTGGGTGGGTCAGTAGGTTAAACATCTGACTTAGGCTCAGATCATGATCTCATGGTTTAGGAGTTTGAGCCCCACATCAGGCTCTGTGCAGACAGCTTAGAGCCTGGAGCCTACTTCGGATTCTGTATCTCCCTTTCTCCCTGCCCTCGTCCACTTGCACTCTGTCTCTCTCAAAAGCGAATAAACATCAAAAAAAAATTTTTTTAAGTGAGCCTTAATACAGTAATGATGGTAGTAATGCCTCTAAGGTGCTTTCCGGATTGTCACAATGATTGGGAACTTTACTGACATTTAATGGTGGAAAAACCAAGAATGCCAGACATCCTACAACCCATAATCCCTGTGAGTCTTGCACAACTAAGATATGACTACCTTCTACATCTTTCCAACATTCATGTAAGTGAAAGCATTCCACCTAAAGGGAGAACCAGGTTTCAGAGTGCCTAAAGCTTATTTCATTTGAAGGGTCCTGTATAAGAAAAAGCATACAAGTTCACAATTACAAAATTAGGTCTAGAATTTTAAAATACCAAATATGTAGGACTACATCTAAAGAAAGATGTACAATATTTCTATACAAATAAGTGCAGAATCAATTAAAGAAGATCTAAGTAAATGGAGGGACATATATCCATTAATTGAAAGACTCAATATTTTAAGGATTTCAACTCTCTCCAAATTAATCCACAGATTCAGAGCAATCCTAATACAATTCTCAAAAACAAAGGAAATTGAAAAGCTGGGTCTAAAATTTCTAAGGAAATGCAACAGAGCAAAGATCAGTCAAGGCAATCATGAACACACAGCTGGAAAACTTATACCACCAGGTAACAGGCCTATTATAAAGATATAGTAATAGAGACATGGAACATTAGTGTAAGCATGGACAGATTCACCAATATACAAAACAGAGGGTCTAAAATAGACCCACATGTAAAACATCATGTGATTTACGATGCAGAGCAGTGGAAAAAAGATAATCTTTTTAAATAAATGATGCAGGGAGGGTGGGGGTGCCTGGGTGGCTCATTCAGTTAAGCATGCAACTCTTGATTTCAATGTAGGTGATCATCTCACGGTTCATGAGCTTGAGCCCTGCCTTGGGCTCCATACTGACACTGCGGAGCCTGCTTGGGATTCCCTGTCTCCCTCTCTCTCTGCCCCTCCCCTGCTCGGTCTTTACTTCTCTCTTTCTCAAAATAAATAAACATTTTTAAAAAGTCATAAAAAAATAAATGATTCAGGGGCACCTGGGTGGCTCAGTCAGTTGAACGTTTGACGTCGGCTCAGGTCATGGTCTCACAGTTCGTGAGTTCGAGTCCCGCTCTGGGCTCTGTGCTGACAACTCAGGGCCTGGAGCCTGCTTCAGATTCTGTGTCCCCTCTCTCTGCCCCTCCTACATTCACGCTCTGTCTCTGGTCTCTCTCAAATAAACATTTTAAAAAAATTGTTTTAAATAAATGTTGCAGGGTTAACTGAATATCCATATGGAGGAAAATATATCTTAACCCTTACTCACACCACACACAAATATCATTTCCATATGGACTGTAAATTTAACTGTAAAAAGTAAAACAATACAGCTCTTAAAAGAAAGCATCAGTGGGGCGCCTGGGTGGCTCGGTCGGTTAAGCATCCGACTTCGGCTCAGGTCATGATCTCGCGGTCCGTGAGTTCGAGCCCCGCGTCGGGCTCTGGGCTGACAGCTCAGAGCCTGGAGCCTGTTTCGGATTCTGTGTCTCCCTCTCTCTGTGGCCCTCCACCATTCATGCTCTGTCTCTCTCTGTCTCAAAAATAAATAAACGTTAAAAAAAAAAAATGTTTTTAAAGAAAGCATCAGTGAACACCTTTATGATACTGAAGTAGGCTAAGATTTCTTAAAGAGGACATAAAAGGCACTAAATGTAACTGGGAAAATTGATAAATTGGACTAAATTAAGATTAATAATTTCTGTTCATCAAAAGACACCACTGGGGTGCCTGGGTGGCTCAGTCAGTTAAGCATCTGACTCTTGATTTCAGCTCAGGTCTTGATCTCAGGGTCGTGAATTCAAGCCATGCATTGGGTTCCACACCGGGTGTGGCACCTACTTAAAAAAAATGAAGTGAAAGTGCGTCTGGGTGGCCCAGTTGGTTAAGTGTCTAACTTCATTTTGGCTCAGAACATGGTCTCACAGTTTGTGAGATCAAACCCCACATCAGCCTCTGCACTGACAGCATGGAGCCTGCTTGGGATTCTCTCTCCATCTCTCTCTGCCCCTCCCCTGTTCATGCTCTCCTTCTCTCTCTCTCTCTCTCCCTCCCTCTCTCTCTCTCTCTCTCTCAAAATAAATAAACATTAAAAAAAATGAAGTGGAAAAAAAATTAAGTGAAAGACACCATTAAAAGAGTAAAAAGGCTAAATAAATAAATAGGCAATCTATGGGGGTATAAGCAGATATTTGTAAGAAAAAGAACTGTAAGTCAATAAGATACAGAGACAACCCAATAGCAAAATGGGCAAACAACCTGAATAGACAATTCATAAAAGAGAATATCCAGATAGCTAATAAGCTTATGAAAAAGTATTCAACATCTTGAGGGAAATGCAAATTAAAAACACTGGAGAAACCATTTTACCCCTAACCAGAAGGATTAAAACAAAAAAGACAAAGAATACCACGTTTTGGTGGAGATGTGGTACAACTGGAACTCTCATATTGCTAAGCCGACCATACACATACCCCATGATCTGGCAATTCCACTCCTGCTTATATACTCAAAGGAAAGGAAATGAAATATATGAGAGTGCTTATATCAACCAATAAACATGTATAAGCATGTTCACAGCAGCACTATCCATACATCATCACCTCAAACTGGAAATTTTCCATGACCATTACGACAGAATGGTTAAATAACCTGTGATATATTCACACAGGGAACACTACACAACGAGAATACATGAACTGCAACTACATGCAACAATGTGGATGAATCACACAAACATCATGCTGAACAAAGTCAGATACAAGAGTGTACACATATGAAGTACAAAGGCAGGCAAAACTTGCCTTACACTGCTATAAGCTAGGATACTTGTCATTTTTGGTAGGGGGAGAGGTAGTGATTAGAAGCGGGCAAGGCAATGTTTTGGGTTGTTGGCAATGTTCTGTTTCCTGATGTGGATGCTAATTATGTGGGTATGTCCAGTGTGTAAAAATTCATTAACTGTACTTATTATGTATACTTTTCTAAGTATAGATTATACTTCAATAAAAGGTTGTATTTTTTTAAATTTGGTATAGGGCCATGAGGTAACCTGTGCACATGAAAAGCCTTAAAGCTTAAGCTTCATTAGATTCATAACAAATTCGCCTTTGGTCCCACCAGACATATATGTATATATATGTAAATAATTATCTTATAATGACCTAAGTCTGTATCTAAATAGATTTTGCACAGAAATTTCAGTTTTTTCATCATTTAATATATAAGGAACTTTCCAGGAATGTAACTACTATGTGGATACAGGAAGGGCTGTATATTGTTTTGTTCAGAACTTTATGAAGATTTATTCAGAATTCTAGAAAATCCTATCACCAATGGCATTGCCACATATTATCTGAGTCACCCACGCAATACACCTGTATCAGTCTCTATTTATAGGTGTCATATTTACAGAGGAAAAACTATGTGCACCTGCAAGCACCTGACAGCTATGGTTTCTGACGTGCCATGCCATTTACAATGTCTTCTGAGAATTCACATATAGAAATACAGATTGTATTACAAAGAGCCTTCCTTTTATCTTTCCTTCATACTGCAGTTAAGATATCGTAGACATGTTGGTAAGCTTTATTATCCGGGAATTTCATTTCAGGATAGAAAAAGGGCCATAAGTTCTAATTCCTGAGTTTAGTATCTGCTCTTGTACATGACTCACATTATCCAAATCACAAGTTAAGTAATATACTTACCTAAAATGTCAAAAAAAAAAAAAAAAAGGGGTGCCCAGGTGCCACTCCAAAAGCAGTTACCTAAATATATCTATCATAAATTTGATCTAGACATGGTAAACAGAATAAAAGGGAAATAAGAGTTCAAACTACAAGATCTAACTAAGCTTCTTTCCTTTTAAATCAGTAAGATCCAGTTTGGCATTCACAAGCAAAGGACTCCGTTATTTTCCTGTTCTCTTTTAAAAATAGCTCCACCTTCAAGATTATACAAATTAGATCATTCTGCAGCAGGATTCCTCCTTACAGAGCAGCTCCCAGGAAGCACAGACAGGCTGTCTGCTGTTGAGCATTACTCATTAAAAAAACCAAAAACCAAAAAACAAAAACATATTTTTGACTTTTCAGCTTCACTGGGTTAGTGACAAAGAACATGTGCTATAGGTATCAATAGCTTCTGCAACAGATCTCCCTCATTAAAACCCATCAAATAAATAAGGATCACAGAGGAGATACCACACCAAGCAAGCATGACAGCAGAAAAATCAGGGATGTTGACACTCAGCTGCTCCATCATAGCTTCATCATGGCCTAAGCACTAAAAGAAATTAATCTAACTTATTAACACAATCAGTTGCCAGTCTATCGATTATTCCATCACCCAGTAAATTCCCAAGGAAATTTATTTCCAATTAATTGCAGATGGCAAAAGTAGAAACAGGGGCGCCTGGGTGACTCGGCCAGTTGAGCGTCCGCCTTTGTCTCAGGTCATGATCTCACCACTTGTGGGTTTGAGCCCCGCATTGGGCTCTGCTGATAGCTCAGAGACTGGAGCCTGCTTCGGATTCTGTGTCCTGCTCTCTCCCTGTCCCTCCCTCACTCATGCTCTGTCTCTCTCTCTCTCTCTCAAGAATAAATAAAACATTAAAAAAATAATTTTTAAAAAAGTAGAACCAAACTCCCTCAAGAACCTTGACGAGTTCAGTTATACAGATCTCATTCTTATATAATGTCACTTAAGCAAGATAAAGTGGTGACAATAATAGTAAATTTTTTTATAAAAATCAGAAAACCAACACAAGGAAGTTAATGAAATGTTCAAGTCATCTTTGAATCCTTTTGCTCCATCATACCCCAAATCCAACCCATAAGCAAATCCTTTAGGCTTGAAAACATACCTAGAATCTGATGAATTCTCTTTTCCTCCACCTCTACCAACCTGTTCCAAGCCAATATTAGCTCCCACGACATCATCACAACACCTCTACCTAGACTCCCTGCTTTCACCCTACCCTTCTTTATAGGCTATTCTATACACAGTGGTCAGTGGGTATTTTAATATGAAAGTCATTATCATGCCTCTTCTGTGGCTCAAAACCTCTAATGGCTTCCCATCTCACTCAAAGTCAAAGCTAAGTCTTACAATGGTCTATAAGATCTGGGTCCCCTTTGCTTACTCACTCCTCTTTCATTTGGCTCAAGTGCACTGGCCTCTTGGATGTTTCTGGAACCTACCAGTTCTTGCTGTCCCCTCTACTGGCTTGCTTAAATGTGTGCTCCACAAGGACTGTTCCCCCTCTCTGAGATCTTTTAGAACACCTTATTTAAAACTAACTCTCTCTCTGCCCCATTTAACCCCCTTTCCTACCTTACTTTTCCCCACCAGACATACCCTATCATTTGCTCATTCATCTGCTTATGGTCTGTTGCCCACCTAGAAGGTAAACCCCACAAGAGCTGAGATTGTGTCTCTTTTATTAACTGTTCTCTCCTCAGTGTCTGAAATAGTGACCAGCATATGATGTATACTCGACAGTTATTTGCTGACTAAATGACTATTAGGTAGAGGAAGAGTTAAAGAGACTTATCCAAATCCACATGATGAAGTAAAGCCAAATAAGAAACCAAATTCTAAAGTCAAAACATTTTTGGCATATGGTTTTAAACAGATTATAGCAATTTGCTAACTTTCCTACAGTGATAAGAATAGGAGGAAATACCTGAATGAGCATCAAACAAAACAAAGCAAAGCAAAACAAAACAAAACCCAAAGAGAGCCATCATTCCAAACATTTTTCTAAAAATGTTATCTTAAATGGACTCAAATAAGATGAAGCCTCACCAACTGAGACATGCATTCATTCATCAGTGAGGCTGCCTGAGAACGAGGCCCTTGCTGAACTTAAGTAAACATATCACTTGGCCTAAGTCCAAAGCATGCCAAACGAATTTTATGACAAATCTTAGTTTAGGAGATCATGTCCCATTTCAAGCCCAAATTCACCCCCACAATGAAATGATAATTTCCTTTTTCTCCATGGAGAGAAAAAGCTCACCAAAAAGATTAATGGGTAATATTTAATAGTATTATAGCTATCCTTTTTTTATAAGTTTTTTTAAAGGAAAGATAGAGGGGATTATCTACAAGTAATAAAAACAAAGCGATAATGATAATTACATACAGTTAATGAACACTTCTCCCCATTAAAGACAAGGGCATAAACAATTTATTGCACATTTTGGTGACAGAGAGGAAATACAATTAAATCCATTAATAGCTACAAGAGTTTTTATGTTCCCAAAGGACCTTGGTTTCCAGAGTTGCTTATTCATTTTCATCCACAGCAAAAATGGTGTATGGCAGAGACGACAAATTCTGTAGACTACTTTCCACATACTTAAGTTTTGAGGAGACAATTTTATTAAACAATAAAACAAAACAAACAAACAAAAACCTACTTGTGGGGCATCTGGGTGGCTCACTCAGTTAAGCATCCAACTCTTGACTTCAGCTTAGGTCATGATTTCATGGTTCAGGAGTTCAAGCCCTGTGTCAGGCTGTGCTGACAGCACGGGGGCCTTCTCTCTCTCTCTCTCTCTCTCTCTCTCTCTCTCTCTCTCTCTCAATAACTAATTAAATAAATAAATAAACACACTTTAAAAAAACCTACTTGTAGGGGTGCCTGGGTGGCTCAGTCGGTTAAGCGTCCGACTTCGGCTCAGGTCATGATCTCGCGGTCGGTGAGTTTGAGCCCCACGTCGGGCTCAGTGCTGACATCTCAGAGCCTGGAGCCTGTTTCAGATTCTGTGTCTCCCTCTCTCTCTGACCGCTCCCCCCCCTCCGTTCATGCTCTGTCTCTCAAATAAATAAATGTTAAAAAAAAATTTTTTTTAATAAAAATAAAAAAAATAAAAAAATAAAAAAACTTACTTGTGAAGACAATGTAAAAGATGACTAATGTATCTATCACAGTCTATCACAGGTCAACAAATATTATATCATCAAATTCATAGTTTCACTGACATTACCCAAAGATGGTATGATTTCTATGAATATAAATACTCAAACATTTTACAAACATTTTGTTTCTCTTCATAACAAATCAGCAAGGCAAAAAAAAAAAAAAAAAAAAAAGTGTATTCACTTTTAAAAAACGAGAAAAAAAGTGACTTGCCTAGATGTAATCAAAACAAATTTAACCAAGCAATAGATATAGGGCTTTACTTACCAATTCATAATTCTCCAACCAAACGCAAAATTTGACTTGTATCTCGAACTGCATCTTCAAAAGGGTTTTTGACTCCTTAAGACTTTAGAAGATTAACCCTCTACCCTAACTCACCAGCGATCCCATCCTTGGAGTACAACCCAGACGAAGAAGTAGGTAAAATGTTTCTTTCTAGCCCTAAAACACTCCGGCTGTGAATCTCCCCTATTCAAATGATACTGTCCATTCCTCTTAGCCTTCATAATACAGAGTCATTCACTCCTAACATATTTGATTGTCTGGTTTTTAGCCCATGGTCTAATCAAAGCAGTAAAGCAGAAAGAAGGCATATTGAAGCAATGGGGGAAATAAAACAAAAACAAAACTAAAAAAGCAAACACATTAGTTTAAAAATATGCAACACATACCAGTCTACACTCTTCAGCTCAAGCCCTGTTGTTAACCATGAGGATCTCATTCATCATGATGATCCACATTTGAAAAGAAGTTAATCTGTGTTTTACATACTCTTAAGGAAGAACAGAAACATATTAATATATTTGTAGATTTCCAACTAAAATGAGACAGTAGAGTCTTGGTACTTATTAAAGGAGAGAATTAACATACACACACACACACAAATCCAAATGTTTCATGACAGGCCTTAAATGTATTAACAGGTTTCTCCTGTAAGAGTAGAATAGAATTTTTCTATAGTTTGAGACATAAAAAAGAAAGCTTAAAGAGACAAGAGAAAAAATATCAACCCCATTTAAATCCTCATTTTCTTAGGAGTCACTTAGCTTTTATTGGTAATAAATGACTAGCTGTAAACCGGTTTAGTTGCTCTTCTGGCTGCCAAACCAGAGCTAAAGAAGTCAGCAGGTAGAATAGGGAAGCTGTCAAGTCAAATTGGCTCAAAACAAAGTTGTGGTTTGCAGGCGGGGCCTGCACCATCTCTTCCGTTCATATAAGCTGGCAGGATGTAGAAACAGGATCCTGATCCAGCCACTGCTTCAGAGAACCAAAATATTTTGTTTTGACTTTCTAGACTATTAAGCTTGGGGTTTGGCAGGATCTGTGTCTAAAGTGAATCCAACACCTTATGATAGTCCCACTGAGGAAATCGTAATATCAACAAAGTTGCCCTGACTGCAGAAAGAAAGCAGACTTTGGAGGGGTACTGGGGAGAGACCAGAGAAGTTGGACTGGCAATAAAGATAGCAATAGTAATAGTAGTAACAGCTATTATTTTTAAGTGTTTTCTATGTGCTACGTAAGCATTTACTTGTATTAATATCATTTAATCCTCATAATTAATGAGGGGTAGGGACATTAGGCCTATTTTGCAAATGAGAAAATTAAAGCATTAGAGAGGTTAAATAATTTGCCCAAATCACTAAATGGTAAAGGATAGAATCGGGATTAAAATCCTGGCTAACTGGCTCCAGAACTGGCACTTATAGCCATTGTGGTATTAAATTTCTTACTATCTATGATTTGGTAATAGAGCAGCATTCTGTAATTCTAATATGACAAAATATAAACATTAAATATTATTTGTCAACTAGGAGAACCAGCCAGGGCTCGGGGAACACCAAGTTTAAACAGAGAAATCGTTCTGGTGTCAGATAATCATAAATCATGAGACAAATCCCAGCTCCACCTACCTCTAAACTGTGTAGCCTTACAAAATGCCTTCACCTCACTGGGCCTTGATTTTCCTTTCTGGGAAAGGGATCTCAGTACCTGCCTCTGATGGTTATTGTGACACGCAGTAAATGCTCAATTAGTTAGGTTTATTTCATTCAGGCATCAGCTAAAACATGGCTTCCCCAGAGGCCTTCTCTGACCGCCCTATCCAAAAGTGCCCTTCTGCCAACATTCTCAATTCCCTCACTATGCTTTATTTTTCATCGTGGTACTCACTCATTACCTATTTATTATAAATATATTGGTTTATTATCTTTCTCCCTCCACCACAATGTATACTCTAGGAGAGAGTTAATTTTGTCAACTTGTTTGCTACTTCTTCCTCAGCACCTATAGCAGTGCTTGGCACATAGAAATACTCAGTAAGTATCTGCTGAATGAAAGAACTGTGTATAACAGATTTTCATTCAATAAACATTATAAATAAAAAGGTACTGTTTATGTGACAAATGTACTTATTGAGCACCTATAAAGTAACTAATAAATGAACAAGATTATTTCAGATGATAGTAACTAGTTGTGAAGATTTATAAACTCCCAGAATGACTAGGCAGGTTATGAGAGCTTTCCAAGGTGGTGGGTTAACTGAGATCTGAATGATACCCAGGAGCCAGCCATTTGATGATGTGGGACAAGGCATCCCAGGTATAAGTGCAAAAGCCCAAAGGCGGAGATGACCTTGTCTAAGGCCCAGCTTCCCCAGAGCCAAGTGAGCATGGTGGAGAATGACAGAAGAGAAGGTCAAAGACACAGGAAGAGGTCACATCCTAAAGTCTTTCCTAAGGCATGAAAAGGGGTTTTACTCTAAGTATGATGAACAGTTATTTGATAGTGTCACTAATCTTCACCCACTAGAATGTATACTTTATGAAATCAAGGATTCTGTTTGTGACACACACCAGCTGGTCTATAAGCATTTGCTAAATGAATGAACTGGGAAGATTATGAAGAAGGGAGTGGCATACGCTGATTTTCCTTTGAAACATCACCCTGAACTACTACTAGTGGTTGCATTCTGGAGGAAACTAAGGTGGCAAAAGATGGGTAGAATTACAAACAGCAGAGTGCAGTGTGGTTTGACAGGTATGGTAATACAAAGAAACGGAAGAATAAAGCAGCTCTGTAAACCTTGAAGCCATTTGTTGTTTTTAAACAGGAGACAGGAAAAGGTCAGTGAGGAGAGAAGAAGTAAAGGACAACTGATGTCCTAAGCCTTTTGTGTTTGCTGTAGTGAAAGAAAGAAAGAAAGAAAGAAAGAGAAAGAAAGAAACTGCAACAAAGAATCTCTATCTCACCTATGAAAGGAGGAACGAAAGGAAACTCAAGACACACACAAAATATTTTGAAGAACAACTGTAAAGAAAAAACACCTTTTTATGTCTAAGCACAATAAGCAGTCTAAATTTCCTCAGGGACAAGTCATAAGCTAATTATACCCACAATGTGACCTGGGGGAAATCTTGCTCACAGTAAGGTTTTGAGAGGCAAGCTGTCATTTGGAAGAGTTAGTCCACAAAAAGAGGAACAGGTATTCCTCTGGTAGGAATCAAGTTTGAAAACATCACTCCCTTCGTATCTACCTTTATCTGTATCAGGCCACTAAAAAATACATACAAGGCAAATTACAGTGTAACTACTAAGATCCACATCACAGTTCTAAAAATTTTTTGGCCAAAACATTCTATGGATATTACCTAGTGTCATGTTCACAGAACTTAGAAGCACTACGAGGGCTGAAAGGGTGAATGAAGAGTGGGTTTATCTGGACCATTGCTCCGAAAAAGAAAAAGGGAAAAACAGTATTCAGGACCAGAAAATGTGTGAAGCTGCACCTAAACTCAGAGATTCTCACCTTGAGTATATCTTAAAACACTTTACTATCTAAAAGGATCTACATAAATATTTAACAAATAAATAAATTGGGGCGCTTGGGTGGCTCAGTCAGTTAAGTGTCCGACTTCAGCTCAGGTCATGATCTCACAGTTTGTGAGTTCGAGCCCCGCGTCGGGCTCTGTGCTGACAGCTCAGAGCCTGGAGCCTGCTTCGGATTCTGTGTCTCCCTCTCTCTGTGCCCCTCCCCTGTTCATGTTCTGTCTCTCTCTGTCTCAAAAATAAATAAAACATTAAAAAAAAATTTTTTTAAACAAATAAATAAATGTGTCATTTTCAATACTACTTTGTCAGCTATGCTTCATCATCCACTCACCATGAGTGTCTAGAACATTCCCCATTCACCACATTTGCTATCAGTAAAAAGAAATACGCAACTCTAGAACCAAGAAAGGTAATGGGTAGAGCAAAACTTTAGTCCCCCATGTCTTCATCCATTCAAAAACAAAGCTGTTCTTTTTTTACAGCTTTATTACAATACAAAATTTGTAAGGTTCACTCCTTTAAGGTATACAATTGAGTAGAGTTGATATGTAGTTTTAAATATATATATATATATTTTTTTTTTCAACGTTTTTTATTTTTTATTTTTTTTGGGACAGAGAGAGACAGAGCATGAACGGGGGAGGGGCAGAGAGAGAGGGAGACACAGAATCCGAAACAGGCTCCAGGCTCCGAGCCATCAGCCCAGAGCCCAACGCGGGGCTCGAACTCACGGACCGCGAGATCGTGACCTGGCTGAAGTCGGACGCTTAACCGACTGCGCCACCCAGGCGCCCCTAAATATATATTTTTTAAAACAATATTCACTGGTCTTTTCTGTAACACATTTATTACATAAAGTTTAGAAATCACACCAAAAAAAATAAGGCCAAAAATTATTATCATACATAATCCAATCATCTAAAGTCATTTTAGAGTTAATGACTCCAGGGGCACCTGGGTGGCTCAGTCAGTTAAACATCTGACTCTTGATTTTGGCTCAGCTCATGATCTCACAGTTCATGGGAAAAGCACAGGGCCCACTTGGGATTCTCTCTCTCCCCCTCCCCCATGCATGCACTCATTCTCTCTCCCTCTCTCAAAATAAATAAATATTTTTTTAAAAATTAAAGTTAAAAAAATAATAATGAAGTCTGTAAAATTAATGTCTCCAGTTAGTTTTCTCAATAGGTATTGACTAAGACCTAAAATTGTGGGAAACAAACGGCAGGAAGGCATCAGGAAGCAATTCCCTACAGGAAGAAGTGAGCAGATTAAAAGGTAAAAATCTTTAAAGGAGAACAACTAACAGAAGAAAACTAACAGGCCCTTGAAATAGTGAAGAAAAGGGGCATATTAAAATAATTTAGAAGAGGACAAAAGAATTCAGTTTAATTAAATGAATAAGGAGAAACCACACAGATATTAATACTAGAAATATCACAGGCAATTTTCTCTTTAAAATAGTGTTAGCTGGGGCACCTGGGTGGCTCCGTCGGTTAAGCGTCTGACTTCGGCTCAGGTCATGATCTCACAGTTTGTGAGTTTGAGCCCCACACTGGGCTCTGTGCTGACAGCTTAGAGACTGGAGCCTGCTTCAAATTCTGTGTCCCTCTCTCTCTGCTCCTCTCCTGCTCATGCTCTGTCTCTCTCTCCTTCAAAAATAAATAAAAACATTAAAAAAATAAAAAAAAATTTTAGTGTTAGCTAATAGAACTTTCTATGGTGCTGAAAATGTTCTATATCTGCCTTGTCTAATACGAAAGCCGCTAATCACATGTGACTAGTGTGACAAGAAATGTGGCTAATAAAACTAAGAAAGGGAATTTAAAATTTTATTCAATTTTAACTTAAATAGCCACATTCAACTAGTGGTTACTGTACTGAACAGCACAGCTTTAAAGAGAAAACAGCTTATGATGTTAAGATGTAATTGGATATCAAATGGAATGCTTTCACAAACTGTTTTCTAGAAGATACACAAGCTAAGAAACCATTTATCATCATTTACTGGCCTTCTCTACTGCTCTTCTACTCTACTTCTCTACCCAAGGTAGAGGCCAGGTTTAGGTCAGCCTAAGCGGCAACCTGAGCTGTGACTACAGCTATTCTCTGGTTTGTAAAAAGGAAAAAGGGAGTACAGGTCCAGCAGGCTTTCTAACCAGACAACTGCCCTATGAATGGCAGGAAAAGGAAAATACTCTATAGAGTTGGTGCCTAGGCATAAACATCGTGATTCCCTAAAACCCTCAGAAGCTATGCTGGTTGTTCTTCCAACTAGGCCTAGGGAAGGCCTAGGGAATGGAGGATTCTATCAGTGCTTGCCAATCTAGAAACAAACCACCTCACTCAATCCAGCCCAAGGGGCTTCTGAAAGACATTCTAAGACCAACTTCAAACTCTCTTTTCTCAAGAGCCCTAATACCACTCCGAATCCATAATGGAAAAAGACCAGCTCTTGTGAGCATTCCCACAGCTAGTCTAGATGTCTAAAGTACCCGCAGCATGTGACACCACAGATGCAAGCGAAGCCAACTCCAAATTTCAGAGGACCCACTGAACCTTCAAGTCCAGGCCAAAACAAGACAAGCCTCCTAGGTTGAAGCAGTGAAAAGATACAGCCCATATTCTTACTTGCACCTCCCTCATGCACACTGAGGCAAACACTCCCAGTAACAGCTTACTGGCTCAGCTAAGAAATTGGAAAACTAGTTTAAAAAGAAATCACATAACCACTAATGTGCCCAAAAGATCTGTAAATCAATACTTGTAAAGCGGACTTGTGAAAGTCATTCTCTTTCTGACAAGGAATCTGAGCTTCCACAGGGACAATGGATAATATTACCACGAGAGAGAAGATATTCTATTACAACACTCACAATGTGAAACTCAAATCTAAGATACAAAGATGCTTTTAAGACTTTTAATGGTAAGGCAATAATAGAAATTTCACCAGGTCTCTCTTATTTGACCAATTTCATTTACTTCATATCTATCATTTAAGAAGTACCTTCTCTTACAATCTATAGGTCCTATTATATATTTATTTCACCCACATTTTAGAATGAATGGCAAGTAAAAGTGTTCCCAATTAATGGATAAAAAAACTAAAGTGTGGAAGAGTTTGCCTTGGCATCCAGTAAGAATACAAGAGTAATATATCCTGGCTTGCCTAGTGCTTTTGTGGTTAGAGGGGCAACTGCCCCTAAGTGTCCTGATGAAAATAACACTTCTACTGTATACTAGTCATGCCAACTTAGCCATGACCACCTCCTTTGGTTCTAACAGTTTTGTCCAAGCAGGCTTAACTTCAGTACCCCCTTTAAAAAAAAAATGTGGTCTAAGGAGAAATGTGACTCATAACTCCTGAACTCTTTCCCTAAGTGTACATACAGATAAGGATATGCAAATGTGCTTTGTACTCAAAGACAAATGTGATACAGTTTGTGAGTGATACAGCAGAGCACATTTTATCTCCTAATAATTGGTTTTACAAAATCCACTGAGGAAATTTTGTATACCTGTGAAATTTAATGATTTTTCTGCCTCTCCTACTTAAGTATCTCAAATAGAGAAAAGAACACCAGGGGAAACTTCACCATATACCACACAAGACCCAAAGAGAAGAGATCAACAATGACACTCTAAAACTCTTCCCTTGGGGCACCTGGGTGGCTCAGTTGGTTAAGCATCAGATTCTTGATTTCAGCTCAGGTCATGATCTCACAGTTTGTGAGTTTGAGCCCAACATCAGTCTCTGTGCTGACAAAGCAGATTGGTATTCTCTCTCTCCCGCTTTCTCTTTGTCCCTCCACCACTCTCACAAGCGAGCTCACTCTCTCTCAAAAATAAACAAACATTAAAAAAAAGATAACATCAAACAACATGCCACCTGGCCAAATGTCACCATACCACTAGCCAAAACATGGGCCATAGGAGAGGAAGCACTACTTAGTACAGAGGGAAAACAATGCCAACGTCTAAAGCTGTGAATTTTAAAAAGGAGCTATAATAGATCCACCCGCTTGTAACAGAATCTTAAAAGCCAACTGTATTTCCTAGTGATCACCTGTGGAAAGCAAAAACAGAGACAAGACTAGGGCTTTTTCCTTCATAATTCCCATCTTTCTGTACTGCTTGAATGTCTAATCATGGACATGTATCAATATTTTAATTTAAAAAATGTTGATAAAAATGTCAATGAATAAGGGCATCTGAGTGGCTCAGTCAGTTAAGCTTCTGACTGTTGATCTGAGCTCAGGTCTTGATCTCGGGGCCATGAATTCAAGCCCCAAGTTGGGCTCCATGCCCAGCATAGAGCCTACTTATAAAAAAAAAAAAGTGGGGCGCCTGGGTGGCTCAGTCAGTTAAGAGTCCGACTTCAGCTCAGGTCATGATCTCATCATTTGTGAGTCCCAGCCCTGCATCGGGCTCTGTGCTGACAGCTTGGAGCCTGGAGCCTGCTCCGGATTCTATGTCTCTCTCTCTCTCTCTGCCCCTCCCCTGCTCATACTCTTTCTCTCTCTCAAAAATAAACATTAAAAAAATTTTAAGTCAATGAATAAAACAATTTAGTGGGTTGTTTTTTCTGTTGTTTTTTTGTTTTGAGAGAGGGAGACAGAGGACACACACGGACACACACACACACACACACACACACACACACACACACACGGCAGAGGGAGAGAGAAAGAGAATCCCAAGCAGCTCGGAGCCTGATTCCACGATCCTGGGAGCGCAACCTGAGCCAAAATCAAGAGTTCGACACTCAACTGACTGAGCCACCCAGGTGCCCCCAATTTAGTTACTTTAAAGCCAACTATCAGTATTCTCTCCAACCATAAAATGTTTTTAAAAAATACTACAGATTCTGAAGGAATTTAGTAGATGTTAAATAAGAGCAGAGTAAATACTTGAGAAACAACTAGTACAATGTTCATCTTTATTTAAATATCTAATAAAGGGAAAGGTTTTTTTTTCCCTGAAAAGCAAATTATATTTCTACTGGGATCAAGAAAAGGAAAGTGACCTTCCTAACACACAACTTTCAACTCTCTCTTCTCTGTACTAGGTAGAGGAACACATTTGCTAAAACTGAGTCCCACAGCATATATATACACATATATATAGCCTTAGATCCACAATCATGTTCACATTTCTTTTTTTTTTTTTTTTTTTTTTTATTTTTATTTTTGGGACAGAGAGAGACAGAGCATGAATGGGGGAGGGGCAGAGAGAGAGGGAGACACAGAATCGGAAACAGGCTCCAGGCTCCGAGCCATCAGCCCAGAGCCTGACGCGGGGCTCGAACTCACGGACCGCGAGATCGTGACCTGGCTGAAGTCGGACGCTTAACCGACTGCGCCACCCAGGCGCCCCTCATGTTCACATTTCTTAAGTGCACGTTTCACACGCTTCTCACTTGAGTTACACGAGACAAGAACGTTAATCTTAGACTATCTACAGAGTGCTGTACACAGGTTGCACATTGCCAATATATTTTAAACAACATGAACAAGTAAACAAGGAGACCTCAAATTAACCAGATGACTCTAGTAATTGGAAGGGCCAATAGCGGACATTTTCTCCCCACAGGGTGTTATTTTCCATCCTGCAGATAAAACAGCATGCTCCAAAGAGCACAAGTGTTCCACAAGGAGCTGGGAGGCACAGGGTGATAGCTGAAAAACAAAGTCAGAGCAGGACAGCTGACAATCTCAAAGACTCGTTAGTAGACATGACAACTGCATGCTCTCGGCAGGGGCAAACAACAAGCCAACCAAGCCTCTCACACCAAGTTAGCGTAGTAATTACCGATTCACTCAGGAAGATGGGCAGTTTCTTTGGCTAATAATTTATTACATAAGACTTCTCAGTGACCAACAGGTGCAGAAAAAAAAAAAATCAAAGATTTTATTTATCAGTGATTTTATTTATCTCCCTCTGTTGCACAGCAGCTTCTTCCCAGTTGGCTCAATGCCTTTTCAATCTAACAAGCTAGAGAAGGCAATTGTCCAGATGTCACCTGTCAAACATAGCGATAGATGTAAACGAAGAATGGGCAAGCATGTATTACTAACACTGGACCAACGTGGGAAGGGGCACAGTGCTTTTACGTTTGAAAGTAGATTAGAATACTTCAGCTACAGACGGACCTACCTAGAAAGAGGCCTGCTAAGGACCATTACACACTAAACTCCCACTTGAGTTTGGTGTTGTGCTAGGGCACTGGCCAAAACAAACTAAACTAACATGGCTTCTGATTACCCTAAAAGAAGGGCAAAGAAAAAAAAGAAAGCGTAAGTCAGTGAGGTAAATGCTGAAACACAAAGGACATGAAGAGTGAGGGAGGAGGAGCACGAACAGGGCACAATTTAGCATTATCTAAAAAAGTTTCAGATGTATACCCTGCAAATAGCAATTCCACCCCTACATATAAAAACAGAAAGAAACTTTTGCAAGGATCACTAGGAGTCCTGGGCAAAACTATTTACGGCATTATGCTCCCATTAACTAACAAGAAACAACCCAAGATATTCACCGAAAAGAGAAGTATGATATAGTCATAAAATGAAATTATATCCGTTAGTGAAAATATTTAAACTACAGCTACCATACCCCACTGACAAGTCCCACAAACTTAATGTTGAATTAAAACACACACACGCACTAAGTCACAGAGCACATACAGTATGATAGCACTTATATAAACTTCAAAAACACCCTAAACCATATTGTTTACAGATGCATGTATGCAGCAAAACTGTTTTTAAAAGACAAGGGAAATAATAAACACACAATAGTGTTTACCTTTGTGGGGGGGGGGGGGAAGTAGGGCATATGGTCAGGAAGGGGCATCCTGAGGGCCTCATTCAACATAATTTATAATGTTCTGTTTCTTAAACTGAGTCAAGTATAGAAATGTACTTTTCATCATTTTGTAAAATACCCTAACCAGGAGATATATTTTTGTGTGTGTGTCTAATTTTGTATGCATGAAACGATTCAAAATAAAGAGAGAGGGAAATAAATAGAGTTGAGGCTGGAACCAGACAATGCTTCTTAACCCCTACTGACACGTCCATCTACCCAAGGCTGGGCTAAAAGAATAAGGAGTGGGTCCAAAACTCCGAGACAACAGAATCAGCTCAGTTTAGAGGTGACAAAAAGATCACCTCCAGGCACTTTTCTGGGCTTCCCAGGCGAAACCAGCTCCCCAGTGTCTGCTCAAGGGCTAAACTGTAAGACACTGCACACTGTCCCCAAAGAGTTGGAGAAAGGCTGCTTTGCCAATACGGAAACAGAAAACATCACAAACTCAGGCATATTTTACCAATGAAAGGAAAGTCCCCAGATGGTTCCAACAGGCAGAGGAATGGATTGAATTTAGGAACAAGGCAGTAATTTTATGTAGCCCTGCAAGGCTAAGAGAATTTGTGACTAGCTACTGGGGAGGAGGAAGGGGATGAAAAATACAATTAAAGACACACTAAATAGGGCTTTTACAAGAGCACAGAGGCCGGGGCAGAATGTGTGTAATCTGAAGCACAAATGAACGTGTGTGTGTGTATTGAAGACCAACTAGAAGCCTCCAGGGTTACTATATGGGCTTTATCTGGCAGAAGGTGACAACCGACTTTGGCACACGCTGAGTATATTGGGAAATAATAATATCAAAGGACATCTATGTAACATATGTACAGCCCACGGGCGCCAACGAGGCAGGGAACAGAGGCAGTGACATTCGCGGGGAAACTGACCGTCAGGAAGGCCGGATTCGGTCAGATCAACGAGAGAAGGCCCAGGGCTGAGAGTCCAGGAGGCCCCAATCGGGGGAGAGGAAGAGGGTGGTCCCGGCCCGAGGCAGAAGGTGGGGCTGCCAGGAGAGGGCGGGGTCCCCGCAGGAGGAGTCCCGGGAGGCCCTCCTAGAAACAGGCCGGGCAGCCAGGGGGAATCCAGGGAGGGGGGCGCTCCCTTGGGCGCTGGGACGGAGAGGAATGAGAAGGCGGGGGCCTGTCACAGACCTGGCCCTGCGGCCCCGAGGGCCCGGTCCCCCCGCCCGCCGCTCACCTGGGCACGCAGCTGGACGAGCTCCGGTCCACCTCCCAGGTGGCGTACAGGTTCATCTGCACGGGGGCGGGGGTGCGGCCTGGCCCCGGGCCGCCGGGAGGCGCGGACCCGGAGGCCACCGCGACGGCCATGGAGGTGGAGGTGGACGAGGACGAGGAGGAGGCGGCCGCCGCCGAGGTGGACGAGGACGACGAGGTGGCCTGGGCCAGCTTGGGGGGCGTCGGCTGCTGAGGCGGCGGCTGCTGCGGCGGCTGCTGCTGTTGCGGGGACTGGGCGACCCCGGAGCCCCGCTGGCCGCTGCCGCCCCCGGCGCCTCCAGGACCACCGCCCGCCCCTCCGCGTTCCGCCATGGCCCGGCCGGGGGTGGGGGGCGCGGGGATAACGGGGATCGGGGCGACGCAGAGAGGACGCCCAGGCTTCTCCCACGGTGGCGGCGAGGGCTCGACTCGTCTCCTCAGCCCGCCCGCCCGAGCGCGCGAGCGAGCGAGCGAGCGAGAGGCTGCACGCACGCGCGGGGCCTCTCGGCGCGCGGTCCTCGCGCTCGCCCGCCGCTGCCTGTTGCGGCTCGCGCCGCCGAGACACTGGGTGGGCGTGTCCGGGGGGGCGGGGAGCTCTGGCTCGCGCCGGCCCCACCCAGCGCCAAGGGGCGGGGTTCGCGCTCGCGCCCGCGCCCCAGGGGAGCCTGTGGGCGCGCTCTTCTAGCTTCCCTGGAGAGGAGGCCTCGACCCCGGCTGGCTCGGCCAGACCCTCCCCTCAAATCCGCAGTGCGAGCGGCAGCCAGCCGGCCCGGTCCTCCCCTCCCCCGTCGTGCTCTCTGCAGCAACAGCCAGGCGAGCGGAAACTCCGCTTTTCCGGGGCGCGGCCCCGGCTGGGGGTGGGGGGGCGGGGGGAGGGCCTGACGCGGGAGCGCGCCTCGGGCCCCTTGGGTCCCCGGAGCCTACAGAGAGGCCGAATCCCGCATCGCGGCATCCTGCTTGGCCCCTGCTCTGCCACCCCGGGGTTTCTTCACAACCTACAAAGGGAGCGGGTGGCGACTCCACCGTCGGCCCGGTGCGTCTGTGGGCCGTGAAGTTTCCGTCCCTGCTGCTCTCCATGGAAGGCAGGGGGCTCAGGGACCTGGAGTCCAAAAGGCCCTGGCAAGGGTGAATTACGAACCTAAGCCCTGGCCCACCTGGAGCCACCCTTCCCCCCCATGAAGCATTATAGAGTCCCAAGCCCCCCCATCCCTGCCCTCAATTGCTTCCACCTGTAACGTTTTCTCTGCTTCACCGTTTAATTTCTAAAATCCTACTCCCCCAAGGCCTACCCCGATTGCCACGTCCAACATGGGATCTCCCACACTACCACCCACATCCATCACCTCCAGAAACCATCTTGAAGTCTCCTGACATCGACGTCTCAGTTGCTGCACTTCCAGCAAAGCAACGCCAGTAGCACCACAGCAGAACTTCTCTCCCAGCACCCGGCAAATGCCCGTTGGGCCCCTTAAGTCCAACCTAGTCTAGCCTGTTGGGAAGACTTCTGAAGACCAGAAGACTAGAACCTGGAGAAAGCAAGCTCCCCCTCCCTCCCCCTACCAAACTTAGAGGCTGGGTGGCTGAAACCACCCAGGGATTCACGGGGACTCCAGACAATCTAGATTTGGGGCTGTGTTCTCTCCCAGGTAAGGACTTAAGACTCTTGGCCACAGGTCTATTAGGAAGGCCTGACCTGGCCTACTTCCCAAGCCCACTGCACTTCCTCAGCCCAGCCAGGGTGCTAAGCTGGCTATTTTTAGTCCCCAAGGACAAAGTAGTAAGGTCAAACCAGACCTAGAGATACTGGCCCCAGAGCCTTCCTACAAAGGCAGGTAGTGGTGAAACAATTTCAGCATGGCTTTGGAGTTATCACCAGTCTCAACTGCAACATCTGACCCAGGTGCATGCCCCTGGCACTGGGGCAGCCCCGAGGTTGCAGAAAAAGCCCATTTTTTAGTCCCTTTGCCCGAGGGGATTAAAAGACACCTGGGTGGCTCAGTCAGTTAAGCATCTGACTCTAGATTTCAGCTCAGGTCGTGACCTCACCATTCAAGCCCCACGTCAGGCTCCGAGCTGACAGTGCAGAGCCTGCCTGAGAGTTTCTCTCTCTGCCCCTCCCTCTCTCTTGTTCTCAAAATAAATAAATAAACTTAAAAAAAAAAAAAAACACACATAAAAAAACGAAGGAGGATCAGAAGTGTTACATATGCATCTCTTTCCTTGGGAAACAGCTTTATTTACAAAACAGATCTAAAATAAGAACATGAAATGACAAGCCCTTGGGAACTGTGGGAGAGCTGGCTCTCGGGGACCATGTGTGAAGCCCAAGCATCCAGACAAAGAGCTGAAAGGAGGGCCAGGTATGCGAGGGGGACCTAAAATTTGAACTCCTTATATTTCTTGCTGCCCCCGCGGCTGTCCTGGGGCTGAGCTTTCCGTTTCTTTTGCTGGAGGAGAGAAAGAGAAACAGGTTACAACAAGTGAAACAACCCACTGATCCCCAAGACAAGGGTGGGCAGCCTGACTCAGCCACACAGATCTGTGGAAAAAAGTGCTAAAACTGGATTCTCAGACTTGGATGAGCTCCCCTCCCTGTGCCTTAGTTTCATCATCCTTAAAGAGGGCAGCCCACCAGAGGATTTCTAAGGTTTCTAGCACCAGGGAAGCTCAGGGCAGCAGACAGAGAGGACACCACTCCACTGAAAAAGGAGTCCCTCGTACCTAGTTCCTGGCTCACACCCAGCCAGGTTCCCCTGTGACCTCCTACCTTCTGTTTGGCAGCATGCTCAGCCACCATGTCACTGAAGTCTTCCTTCTCCACCTGTGCCTGCTGCTCCCGCACATGCTCCTCATACTTCTGGGTCATGGCCATGGGATCCAACTCCAACTCTTCAGGTGCCAGGGCCACTTCCACACCTTGCAGCTCAGGAGCTGGGCCCTTCCGGCTCATAACCTAGAAAAGGGATCAGAGTCTTGTCATCTACAGAGAGGCTTAGAAGACTTAGTTTCCGCCCCCTTTTCCAGCCCCCAAAAGAATACTCACTGTGGACATGTCATAGATATGGGTTGATCCCATCATGGCTCCCCCAACAGTGGCCGTTCTCTTCTCTGGTAACACGGTGAACAGCTGAGGTGTCTCACTTCTGCAGAGGACAATGGGATCAGGCCCAAAAAGGAAGGGATAAAAGGGTTTCCAGAAGAGGAAGCAAAAAGAACCCAGCTCCCGGAAGAGATTCCAAGACACCCAGAGGAAAAGCAATGCCTAGGCCGCCTCTGCAGGTCATGGAGACCCACAAGAAGAAAGGATTGTGTCAGTGGGGAGAGGAGTGGGATGGCACTGATTCTAGGAAATATAGCCTGGAAGGAAAACAGAGACTGAGTTAAGGGATCCCCTGAACCAAGTTTAGAGGATCAGAGTCCAAGATTCCCACACGTGAAGAAGGGCTAAGGGTCAGGCTTAAAGTTTCTGAAAGAACTCTGGTACACAGAAGAAGGCAGGAGAGAAGACACTACAATAGCTCCTGCCCAAAGTTGTACCTGGGGTTCTAACACAGAGAACTTAAACTTCCAATACTTCCTAGGGTGCAAGAACCATCCAAGCCAGTCTTACCTAATCCTTGTTCCCTATACTCCAACCATAGTACCCTTCTTTCTTTTCTTCCTTGAATATGCAAAGCCTGAGACTTCTGCTTCTGGAGAAGGAGTAACAGGGACCAGATTTACCCTCCCACCTGAAACGACCAAAAAATGGGCAGAACACAAGAAACAAAGGACATGGGGTAACAAAGGGGAGCGACTCATGAGAGACAGGAAACAAATGAGGTGCGTCCTTCAGTTGCCCTGTCTACTGCAGTGAGAGAGTCTGCAGGCCATGAAACAAGGAGGGGGAACCCATGTAGAGCCCAGAGGACTTCATGAGTTGAAGGGATGAACCCCAAAGTCCACAAAGGCCTAGGCAGCTACAGATCACAGGACAGAGTCTTAGGGAAGAGACAGCAGCACAGAGACTTGAGAACTCAAGAGACCTAAAGAGGGCCCTCCTCAAGTACTCAAGGGAGTACTCTGTGTGAGGAAAGTACCAGAGCCAGGGAAAGAACCACCCACCTGAAAAGCAAGACTTGAGATAATCAAACTGTTTCCAAGTACCTTGATGGTGTTCCTGAACAAAGCTGAAGATTTGTAGAAATACCAAAGAGGGGCACCTGGGTGGCTGAGTCAGTTAAGCGTCCGATTTCAGCTCAGGTCATGATCTCACCATTCATGAGTTCGAGCCCCACCTCAGGCTCTATGCGGACAGCTCAGAGCCTGGAACCTGCTTAGGATTCTGTGTCTCCCCCTTTCTCTGCACCCCCCCCCCTTAAAACATTAAAAAAAATTTTTTTTAAGTAAAAAAAAAAAAAAAAGATACAAAAGAACCCTGGGCCCAACAAGGTAAATTTCACCAAGTCTGGCCTTCAAACAAAAGTAAACAAGCATGAGCAGCAGCAGAAAACACAATCCTTAATGAGGAAAATAATTAATCAATTTAAATCAACCCAGAACCAGCATGTTATTATAACTGCCTGCCATCTGGTTCAAAAATAGACACCCAGAACATATGAAAAGATCCAAATCATACGGCTAGAGATGAAAACGACACTGGATGGGATTACTGTCAGATTAGAACCCACGGAAAAAACTTGAAGAAACAGGAATAGAAATTTTCTAAAATGAAATACAAAGAGAAAAGGGGTATTTTGAAATGAGCAGAGCATTCATGAGCAAGAGGGCAACTTCAAACAGACCTAATACATGTATAATTGGACTTGCCAAAGGGGAGGAGAAAGCAAAGGGAACAGAAAATATATTTGTAGAAATAATCAGAGTTTTTCCAAAATTCATAAAAATGATTAACTCACAAATTCAAGATACTTACCTAACCCCACACAAAGAAACATGAAGAAACTACACCATACCACACAGAATTAAATTGTTCAAAATGGGGAAAGAGAAAATCTTAAAAGCTGCCAGAGATAAAAGGACACATTATATACAGAATAAAGGAAGGAATGGGAACGCAAGCTGGTGCAGCCACTCTGGAAAACAGTATGGAGGTTCCTCAAAAAACTAAAAATAGAACTACCCTACGACCCAGCAATTGCACCACTAGGCATTTATCCACAGGATACAGGTGTGCCGTTTCGAAGGGACACATGCACCCCCATGTTTATAGCAGCACTACCAACAATAGCCAAAGTATGGAAAGAGCCCAATGTCCATCGATGGATAAATGGATAAAGAAGATGTGGTATATATATACAATGGAGTATTGCTCGGCAATCAAAAAGAACGACATCTTGCCATTTGCAACCACGTGGATGGAACTGGAGGGTATTATGCTAAGTGAAATTAGTCAGAGAAAGACAAAAATCATATGACTTCACTCATATGAGGACTTCATTGTTTCACTATATGCCAAGTAATTTGGATGTAAATTTTAAAAAATTAAAATTAAAAAAAATTCTTAAAAAAAAAAGAAGGAAGGAAAACAGACTTCTCATCAGAAACAATGCAAGAAAGTCACCACAGCAACATCTTTAAAATACTGAAAGAAATAAAAAAATTTAATAAAACACTGTCAACCTAGAATCCTATACCTGGCCAAAATCTTCCAAAAATCTTTGAGGAGTACCTGGGTGGCTCAGTCAGTTAAGCCTCTGACTTAGGCTCAGGTCATGATTTCACGGTTCATGGATATGAGCCCCCACAAAGGGCTCTGTGCTGACAGCTCAGAGCCTGGAGCCTGCTTCAGAATCTGCGTCTCCCTTTCTCTGCCCCTCCCCCTGCTCGCCCTCTGTTCTCTGTCTCTCTCAAAAATAAACATTAAAAAAAAAAATTCTGGGGCGCCTGGGTGGCTCAGTCAGTTCAGCATCCGACTTCGGCTCAAGTCATGATCTCACAGTTCGTGAGTTCAAGCCCCATATCGGGCTCTGTGTTGATAGCACAGAGCCTGGAGCCTGCTTTGGATTCTGTGTCTCCCTCACTCTCTGCCCCTCCTCCACTCAGGCTCTATCTGTCTCTCTCTCAAAAATAAACACTTAAAAAAAAAAATCTTTCAAAAGGACAAGTGAAGAAGTTTTGAGACTGCCAACACTTGAAAGAATTCATGACCAGCAGCCACACAAGAAATGCTGAAGGAAGCCTTTGTACACAAAGAAATGAAAGATCACTGAAAATGGCAATTACATAGCTTAATATATGACTAATTATGTAAATCTCTCTACAAGATAACTTAAAAAAAAAGATAACTGACCTTTTAAACAAAAATAACCACAGTGTAGGATTTATAACATGTAACAGTAAAAAGCGTGACAACAGTACAAAGGTTGGGAAGAGAGAAATAGAAGTGTGCTGTTGTTAGGTGCTTGCTACTCTCCAGAAGTGGCATATCACTTGAAGGCAGACTGTGATAAGGATGGATATTATAAACCCTACAGCAACCGCTAAAAATAACAAAACAGAGCTTAACAGTTAGTAAGTCAACAAAAGAGATAAAATGGAGTCATAAAAAATGTTCTATTGAGGCGCCAGGGTGGCTCAGTCGGTTAAGCATCCGATTTCAGCTCACGTCATGACCTCGCAGTTCACGAGTTCAAGCCCCATGTCAGGCTCTGTGCTGACCGCTCAGAGCCTGGAGTCTGCTTAAATTCTGTGTCTCCCTCTCTCCCTCTCCATTCCCTCTCTCTTACTCTCAAAAATAAATAAACATTAAAAAAAATGTTTTTAATATTCTATCAATCTAAAACATAGGAAAATGGGAAGATGGAACAAAGAACTGTACGGGCAGAAAAGAAGATTATCTCATGGAAAAGGGGTCAATTCACCAAGAAGACTGGACAATCCTACACATTTATGTCCCTAATAAGAAAAGTTCCATGGCAGGACCATGTGAAACCCATGCCTGTCTTAGGCACTTCTGGTTCCTCCTGCCCCAGATCACCCCGTGGCTGGCTCTTTCCTAACATTCAGCTCTCAGCTCAAATACCTCATCAAGGCTTTCCCAAAGACCTCCCCACCCCCCAAATCTCTCTACATCCCATTACCTAGCTTACTTTGCTACACCATCCTATCTCCACCTGACATGACTTTGTTCTCTAATGAACTGCATACCAAGCGTTTTTCACTGCCTAGAGCAGTGCCTGGTGTTCAATAACGGATTCACAAGGGAAGGAAAGGGGGGGAAAGTCAGCTGGCCAACCCAGAGGCTGAAGGGAAAAGTCCTTCCCTCTCAGCCCTGCCTGGCTCCCTCACCCGTCCATCGCTTCCTCAATCTTCTTCTTCCTCAGCTCGATGAGCTCAGGGGTCTCCATGCCAGCCGGCACTGACGAGAACCCTCCAGGAGTGATGAGTCCACTGTGAAGACAGAAACAAGCTCTGAAGTAAGGAGAAGGCCCACAGTGCCGGACTACTTTAGAGACAGACCCTGCTCTCCCCACCTGTCTGCAGGGGTAATAAAGCCTGTCTCATCTGGTTTATCTTCATCACTTTCTTCCTCTTCCTCTTCTTCCGAAGACTCCTCATCGGATGGCTCCAGCTCCCCCCAAGGGGTCCTATCAATCTCTTCCTCCTCGGTCTTGGTCTGAAAGAGATCATTCATTCATTCAGCAAATGTTTACTATAAGCCTATCATGTGTCAAGCTGTTGCAAACTGAGAGAATATAAAAGTAAACAGACAGACAACAGCCTCCGCCTAAGGAGAGCTCATAGTCTAGTGGAGAGCCTGCAACACAGCTCAGGAAATGCATACCCTTTTTCAGACTTTGAAACTTCAGAACACCCAGCTCCTCCCTCATAATGAATCTATAAACCAACTGTCTCTAAACTTCATGACCTCAAGTAAGACAGTCATGGTCTATACCTGAAATTCAGCAGCATTGGTTCCGAACACATCACCATAGAGTGGTTTCCCAGTCTCATCTACTGGGGGTTTGCCCCAGCCACCAGCGTGGTACCCAAAGGAACAGCTCTGCGAGACAGGAAATGCAAGTCAGTTCTGCTCCTAAGCTCCAAAACCCTGGAGCTCTGAAGCCCTGGAGAAAAGTCACACTACAAAGAATAGAAACTAGCACTTGGTAACTCTGGAAACTATGATTTCAGACAAGAATTAAACATCATAAAGCATTATAAAGCAAAAGTAATAAGCAACAAAAATCCAGAGGCAATAGGATGGGAAGATGGGAAGCAGAAAGTAGACTAATAACTTCAGCCTTCAGGGTAGAGCCCATGCTGTCTCAAACTAAAAAAAGTACTTTAAACAACAGAACTCTAACTTCTTCCTGATTTTTTCCTAACTTTGAAAATTCTCTCTCTCCCTTTTCCCCTCTCCTGGGCTCTCACGTGCTCTCCCTCTTTCTCTCTAAAGATAGATAAACAGAAATTTCTTTAAATGTTCGTTTATTTTTGAGAGAGAAACAGAGCACAAGCAGGGGGGACAGAGACAGATGGAGACACAGAATCTGAAGCAGGCTCCAGGCTCTCAGCTGTCAGCACAGAGCTCGAGGCTCGAGCTGCGGGGCTCGAGCTCACGAACCGTGAGATCATAACCTGAGCTAAGTCGGATGCTTAACCGACTGAGCCGAGGCAGAAGTTTTTATCTGAAGTTTAACAATTCTTTCTTTTCACTTTAGTGAGTTTGCTATCTATTAAAATTTTTACGTTTATTTATTTTTGAGAGACAGAGAGAAACAAAGCATGAGCGGGGGAGGGGCAGACACAGAGAGGGAGACACAGAATGCAAAGCAGGCTCCAGGCTCTGAGCTGTCAGCACACAGCCCAAAGCAGGGCTCGAACCCACAAACCGTGAGATCATGACCTGAGCCGAACTCGGTGCTTAACCAACTGAGCCACCCAGGCACCCCATTAAAATTGTTTTAATTTAATGCTTCATGTTTAAAAATGAAAACTTAATGCCATTCTTGAGATAAAATTATTTCTATCAATGTATGTATCTGAAACACATTTGCCAAATTTTAAATCTTGACTATTTCTGAGTGATGAAATTATGGGTGATTTATTTTCATCTTTGACCTTGTTAAATCTAATTAACTATTTTATGACGAGCATGTCAGATTTTTTGAAAAACAAAAACTATTACCCTTTTTTGGGGGAAGAAAAAAGAAAGAGAGACATGGTGGGATGAGAGAAGGAAAACTACATCATCCTCTAGTTAACAAGCAGGGGCAGCTAAAAATGAAAGAAAGGACAGTATTCACCTCGGGGATGGGGGAGTTCAGCCCAGGAATTTTCAGGTTGGGGTACGACGGGGGTGGTCCATATCGCTGCATGGCAATCAGCCACGGGGGAGGGACCTTGTGGGCATTCTGCAGGAAAAAGAGAACAGGATATCATCTGCCCAACCCTGTCCTTTGTCTCCCTTCTGCCCTAATTCCCACCCTCTTCTTGGCTTCCCCAGTCAAGGTAACTGGCACTCACTGGTCCTACTGGCATCCCCAAGGAAATCCTCAGCTCATCAGACAGATCTCCTGGCTTCTTCTCCTTCAGTCGTGTTTCAAACTCCTTCCCCTGAGAAAAAAAGCAGAGCACGTTGTATTATCAATGCCAGACACACACCGGGAGTTCAATGGCAAGAGGACAAGAGAACAAAGATGAGAAGTCCCAATCCACACCAGATACAAAATCCCACTGAGGGCTGCTTAGTGCCTGTCGATTCTCAGCACTCCTTTCCCTGGCTAACGTAGGAAAAAGAAAGGCCAGGAAGGAGGGGAGAATCAAGATTTCCAGTGCTGACATTAACCCACTAGAAAAACATGGCCAGATTTAGGGCCTGCTTTCTCCTCTGTAAAATGAGGGCACTCGACAAGATCATCTCCAAGATCCTTCCACCTTGAAAATTCCCTAATATCACGGTGACTACTATTTCAAGGATCAGGAAAAAAATAAAAACTTTTCTCCCACCCTCAGTCCTAATTGTTTTATACAAGCATCCACCACTTGGCCCCTCTGTCCCTAACCAATTACCACTTTTTAAAGACATGGTCTGGATCTCTCCTCCCAAAAAACCACCTCATTTTAAGATTTCAAATTCTACTCCATCCAAGGGGAGTTAATGAACAATTCTAAGGCTGAGGGTAGGAGCCACTGCACCAGCTTAGAAAGCCTTCCCAACCAAGAGTCACACAGCCATGACCAACGGCCCAGCCTTTGCTCCCCAGCCCCCACACCCGAACCTCATAGTATAGGTCCCCGTGGATGGTCAGTTTGGGCTTGGTCTGCCACTTGAAGAAAGCATCGTGCAGTTTCTGGTAGTCAATGTCAATCTTCCCCATCTTGGGCCGAACCTTCTCTCGCATTTTGGACTTCATGGTCTTCTGTTCTTCCTGTGGAGAGTGGCAGAAGACAGGTCATAAAAGGTATTCACCAAGTCTGACACTTCCAAAGAAATAAAGAAAAACCTCATTTATGTCATTCCACAAGTCACCAAAATCCTTCCCGTTCAAACCTCTCAAACTTACATAATCCATATTGCGCAAAATCGATGTATCATATAAAATCATCCTTGGCTACGTATGTCGATAAATATTCTTTTAAGCCATCTGATCAAGAGAGTGACCTCATTAGCTGCCTCCGGAGAGAACCGGGTGACCGCAGTCTAACTGGGAGGCAGTTCTCATCGCGCACTTCTGTACCTCCTGAATTTTTTGCAGTATACACAAGTATTAGCTACTCAAGGTAGATAATTTAATTTAATTTAAAAACTTGGATCTAAGAAGTTACACAGCTGCCATGGATCTCTAGCCACAAAACGTATCAGGCTCACACTGGTAACAGAAAACGGTGGACACAGCCAAAGGCAGCCTGCAGGAAAAGCAGTCACTGAGTGCAGATAGCTCAAAGAGCTGGTAGTGCAGGCAGGGGACGAACGAGGAGACAAGAGGGACACCTAGCTCGGAACACTGAGGCAAGCTCTGTCTACCCTTCACGAATTGATGCCTTTCCCTCTCATCCTGTGTCATGTGCAGTGCTGATTTCTGGAGAACGGATAATTAGTTAAGAAGTAGACGGGTTTGGGGAACAAGATTCCTGATTTTCAAACAGGCTGATATTAAGGATGTGGATCCTGCAGGGCAAATGTGAGCCCTGCCCCGTCCCTTACCTTCTCCTGCAAGGCCTCCCGCATCTCCTGGATGCCTGTGCGTTTGATGAAGTCTGGCAGCTCGAAGGGAGGCTTCTCAATGCCTCGTTTGCCTTGTAGGTACTTGCGCTTAAAACACCAGTGGCGTGGCACAGGCACAGAATTCCTGGTGGCCTTAAGGTGAACCAAGAGCTTGGGGTCCTGTGCGGTGACATCATGCATCTCCACAACGTCAGGCCGAGCCACGAGCTGGAAACCATAGCAACGTGCCGCTAGAAAGCCCCAACCTCTCAAATCTAAAACTTTCTCTTTCTCTTCTTCAAAGGACACATACCTAAGTCACCCAGGCCTCCTTCAAAACCCTCCTCCCTATCCCCCAAAGAAAACCCCTGTGGATTTCTAGGAGCTCCTCATGTGGTCTCCCGGCCAGGCTCCGGGCTCTGCTGGATCATCTAGGGTCTCACCTGCTTGAGTTCAGCCACAGTGAAGCGATTCATTCGGCGCAACTTTTTCTTGGACAACTTGGGGGCCTCGGGCTTCTTCTCCTAGAACAAAACCATCACTTCTTTTGAGCAGGACTATTAGGAGCGAATCACACTGCCCAGCTCACCCCAGAGGGATTCTCCTTTCCAAGAGTTCACCATGGTCCCTCACGGGTTGCATCTCAGCCATCTCAAGTCCCTATCTCCCCGACAGCGGAGGGGGCCTCACCTGTTCATCATCACTGCTATCGTCGTCACTGTCCTTGTGCTCCTCCTCAAAGCCCTTCTTCTTAGGGGCTGCAGAGTTCTCCAGTTTGTCAAGTTTCTCTGGCTCCTTCTCTTTCTCCTTCTTCACATCATCAGTGAGCTGAGGAGACAGACGCCACGAAAACCCCGGCTGTGTCTCTCCCTAGTTCTTGAACCCGGCGCTGGAAAGATGCCCTCCTTACTGTCTTTCCCCATCCCTGCCCCTTCCCCGCTCAGCTCTGCCCCTTCAGAGTATGCTGCTCCTTGTACCTTGAAAGCCTCAAAAATCCTCTTGAAGAAGATGAAGTTGGGCTCATAAATTTCAGGTTCTTCGGTCACGTACTCAATTTCAACATCAGCTGCCGGGGAGTCAGAGCCACGGGACCGGGTTGACTCTTTCTCTCGGTCCCCAGAGCTCTCAGAGGACGCCCCCCGAACCCGCTGGGGCTTTTTCTTCTTCTTTCGGTTCCGACGTTTCCGATTTTTCTGCCAAAATAAGGAAAACCAACTGGGTCAGAGAATCCAAGTACCATGCCTGCCGCCTAATTTCCTCATCCAATTTCCCCAAAGAGCTAAGAAAAGAGGCCTTGAAGTCAGGCTCCAAAGTTCTGCCCCTCTCAAGCTGTGTGCCTTTCAGTAAATTGCCGCACCTCTCAGAACCTCAGTTTTTGCAGCTATAAAACAAAGGCATGCACAGTACTCTGCACTCCAAAGATTTACAGCAATTAAATGAAAAAAAAAAAAAAAATCCCTAAAACGTGTAGGACAGAGACTGGCACAAAACAGCAGCTACTACACATCGATCACTCAGAACTGGTGTTACTTTAGTGCCCAAATACTGTCTCCTGACGTTCCTTCCAGACTCAGCTCCATCCCATACCTCTTTCTTGGATACAGACACTGTGTCCTCCTCAGTCTCTGACGCTGACTGGCCCAGGGACGAGCGAGTGTCCGTTTCCATTTCCTCTTCCTCTGTAAGGGAGGAAGGTGGCTATCAGACTCCCCACACTGGTACCCTGCCACTCGCCCGCAGTAACTCCTCTTTACCGAGAGCCAGTTTCTCTCTCAAACCCTCCTTGGGGAAGGGATGGAAGAATGCAGACTCGGCCGCAGCCTCTCTGTCCCTGCAGCCCGTGGGACACAACACACTCACCCTGCTGAGAGTTCATCTCTTCCTGGCGGCTCTCCTTCAGCTGCAGGATCTTTTCCAAAGCCTGGGGGATCTTGGGTCCCACAGAGGGGTCATCCATCTGCAACAGACAACCCAGGCAGAGGGGATGATCCCAGGATTTCCACCTCTTGTACCAGAAAGGCTGCCAGCCAGGGGATGTCAACAGCAGACAGCAACACTGACTGCATCAAATCATCCCTCAGCTCCCCTCAGAGTGAACCTCTGCCCCAGAAATGTCTCCCAGGCCCTATTTCCTGCCATATCTTGATATGCTTTAACGAAGCATGGCTTCCTCCTTCACCCTCCCACCCCCAGAAGTCCTCCCATCTCCCAGAATTCTCCTAAACCACCCGCTCCTGTCCCTAGAAAGAAATCACCAATCTCACCTCTCTATTCTCATCTCCAGGGGGTGGCGGGGGACCACGAGGCCGGGGAACTGGGGCCCCCATGGGCAAAACAGTGGGAGTGGGGCCGACCGGAGCAGCAACTGTGAGAAGAAAGAAATGCAAGGTCAAAGGAGACAAAACACTCATTTTAAAAATTACCTTCTTTGGGGCCACCCGAGCAGTTCAGTTGGTTAAGCATCCAACTTTTGATTCGGCTCAGGTCATGATCTCACGGTTCGTGAGTTCGGGCCCCACATCGCGCTCTGCGCTGACAGCACAGAGCCTGCTTAGGATTCTCTCTGCCCCTCTCCCACTCATTCAAGTGTGAGCTCTCTCTCTCTCAAAAACAAACATTAAAAAAATTAGCTTCTTTGCTAAAGGTGTGATAGCCTCCCTTAGGGGGAGGGGCTGACAGGGAGCCAGTGAGAGCTTTTGGGGTACTAGTAATATTTTGGTTCTTGGTCCAGGTGCCGGTCGCACGAGCGGTCAGTTTTTAACAATTCGTTGGACTGTACACTTACAATATACGCACTTCACGGGGTCCATACTTACGTGCAAGAGTTTTCGATCGTGTTCCTTTCCCTTCCCTTCCGTTTCCAAGGTCTTACCTCGAGGACCCAGAGGAGTGCGAACACCAATCTGACCCATGTCTTGCGGGGGCCGAGGGACCGGGGTGCCCATCTTTGCAATCTCCTGCTGCCGTTCTTGCTCCAGGAGCACAGCTGCCTGCCAGAGACATGGGAGTGAAGACACAGCTCGGAAATCCATTGAACAGACAGCCTCTGGCAAGTGGATTCTTTAAGTCGAGGAACAGACCCATGGAGGACAATCAGGGATGGCTGAGCTTGGACATCCTCACCACCTGCACCTTTCTAGACTACCGATCCAAATGGAGGAGGCCTCCCCTCCCGTCAGAAAAGGAAACCCCTGGAAATAAAAAAACAAAAACAAACAAACAAACAAACAAAAAAACAGCCCAGGAAACTCCTGGTTCCTAAAAGAGAACTTAACACTTAGCTTAACACTTAACACTTCTCCTAAGAGAACTTAGATAGCTACACACTATCTTCTATTTTCTAACAATGGTTTTTTTTCCCCCAAGAAGTTATTCTTTTTTATTTTGAGAAGGAAAGAAAAAGAGCACACACGAGCGCGCGCAAGAGTACTAGTGGGGGAGGAGCAGAAAGAGGAAGACAGAGAAGCCCAAGCAAGACTCCTTGCTGTCAGTGCACAGCTTAACTCGGGGTTCAACCTCCCAAACTGTGAGATCATGACCTGAGCTGAAACCAAGAGGTGGACAGTTAACCAACTGAGCCACCCATGTGCCCTAAGGCATTAAGTTATCTTTAAGGAACAATAAATACTTTTCTTATACCTGCTCCTCAAGATCTAGCACAATCTAGGGAAAAAGAGCACTTTGTAAACAATTCTACATTCACTCCTATTAATGCTTATTTTCTAATACTCGCAGTAACCCACTGGGAACAACTGATAAAACCCATCTCTGGGACTGAATGTCTTATGTATCATTCCCTAACTTACACCTACCACAGTCTAAATATGAATAAATGGCAAAATTAACCCAAAGTCCTCCCCAAGGTACCAAAAACGACATCACATAAAACTAATACAGATTAGCAAACTTTTTTCTGTAATAGGCTAGATAGTAAATATCTTAGACTGTAAGGACTGAAAAGACTACAGTATATTCTTGATTTGTTTCCTTTTTTTAAAAATAATCCTTTAAAGATCTATAAGCTGGGGCACCTGGGTGGTTCAGTCAGTTGAGCACCCGCCTTCAGCTCAGGTCATGATCTTACATTTCAAGAGTTCAAGCCCCACATTGGGCTCACTGCTGTCAGCACAGAGCCCCCTGTGGATCCTCCATCCCCCTCTCTGCCCCTGCCCCATTGGCACTCTCAAAAATAAACAAACATTAAAAAAAAAAAAAATTAAAGACAGATAAGCCATTCTTGGTGGGTGGCTCAGTCGGTTGAGAGCCCAACTCTTGATTTCGGCTCAGGTCATAGTCTCACAGTTTGTGGGATCGAGCACCATGTTGGGCTCCGCACTGGCAGCATGGAGCCTGCTTGATATTCTCTCTCTCTCTCTCTCTCTCTCTCTCTCTCTCTGCACCTCCCCACCCACATGCACATGCTCTCTTTCCCTCAAAGTAAATAAATAAACTTAAAAAAAAAAAAAAGAGAGAGAGAGGCAAGTGGATGGCTTAGTCAGTTTGGCCACTGACTCTTGACTTCGGCTCAAGTCATGATCTCAAGTCTCATGAGTTCAAGCCCTGTGTTGGGCTCTGTGCTGACTGAGCAGAGACTGCTTGGGATTCTCTTTCTCTGTCCCTCCATTGGTCTCTCTCTCTCAAAATAAATAAACTTAAAAAAAAATTTTTTTTTTAACAATAAGTAAATAAATAAGTAAATAGAAAGAAAGAAGAGAAAAACCACTCTTAACTCCCAAGCCCTACAAAAACAGATCACAGTCTGTAGTCGATCAACTCCTGGGCTCCAGAAAAGATGGGATTATCTGGGAGATACTAGAACTCAAGGATGAGATGACCTCCACGGAAAATCTGAATGGTGCATCATGTTTTGGACACTAAGCACTAAAGTGACAGCCAGTGGACTGGACCATGGGGCCAAAGGTTGGGGGGCATTACCCGCTTCTGCTGCTCCAACAGCTCATGTTCCTTCAGTGAATGATCTCCCTGCTTAAAAAACAAAACAAGGTTACATCGGCACCACCACCCCACGGGCCACACCGCCACAGCTCTGCTTCCTGGGGTTCTTCCAGGCTAGGGTCTGTGTTCTAGTCTTTGGTCCAGACCTGCCCTGAGGAGTCGGCCCCAGGATCCAACTCTCTCTGAGGCTCCATTTCCCCTTTAGGACCCTGAGGAGACCCAGGCCCAAGCTGACCCCTGTCCCACCTGCTTGGCACGCTCCTCTTGCTGCATCAGCAATGCCGCCTGCTGCTGCGCCAGCTTTAGCCGCTCCTCCTCTGACAGAGCCACAGGCTCACCCACCCGGAGAGGAGGCGGGGGTCCCAAGTTTGGTGGGCGGGGTCCAACTGCCATAGGAAAGCCAAGGCCAAGGCCTGGTGGAGGTGGTGGGGGTGGCGGAGGAGGTTGCAGAGGGGGGAGTCCCATGGGTGGCGGCGGCATGGGAATCCCAGAGAGCTGTGGAAAAAAATGTGAACATCAACTAGGAAACATTTCTCTACTGCGGATATTTGCCGGGGATCTACTGTGAGCCAGGTGCTGGGACTCAAAGTCAAATAACAAATAGTTCTTGAGCTCAAAAAGAGAATACTCTATAGCGGTATCGGTGAAACAAGATGCTAACTTTGGGGCACCAACCAATGAAAGCTATAGACTCTCTCCCCAGAAAAACATGAACACAGATTTTGCATACAATTTCAGGAGATTCAAGAACACTTCTAAAGTCCACCTGGGAACTCCTCATCCCACACACAAAAACCAACAAAACCCGTCAGAGCCACTGTCCTAGAGAAAAAGTCACATCCTGGCTCAGAAAGGACATGGCAGTTGAGAAGACTTAACACAGGAGCCAGTGTGTCCCAATGACTCACTAAACGTAAAGGATATGAAACCAAATCAGGGAGTGAGCCATAACGTCTCATTAACTAAAACGAGAACTGTGTCCTGGAAAGGCAAAAAAGAGTTATTTCTAGCAGAAAGAGGATCAAGTCTGGCTTCCAGACTATTTAAGCTGGGATCTTAAAAGACAGACAGACTTTGGAGAAACAGACATTGATTAAGGAAGGAGGTGAGGATCATGACCAACGGAAAACTAAAGAGCTCCCAACTGTCTTTGCATTACCTCTCTGCCCAATCTGTTAGTTGCGTCCACAATACACTTAATGTGAGAGGGGCTACCTGAACAGAAGGCATCTTACAAAGCAGAACAACCTCCTTACCTGTGCCGACATGGGAGGAGGAGCTGCTTTGTCCCCATCTTCACCTCTCAGAACCGGCCGATTCAGCACGATGCCAGTCTGCAAAAGAGAAAGAACTCCAGGTCAGTCCAAGAAGAGCTGTTCCATAAAACGACATTCACTCCCATTCATTTGACAAAATTTAACCAGCGCCTGTCTGACAGAACTTGGGCTAGCCATTGAAGAGAGCTAACATATATACAGAAACGATTACAACTCGTCAGATAATGACAAGAACGGCGAGCCCTTGCTTACTGTGTTTTGGTACATGAGAAACTAAGACCGAGTCATGACGGATCGCGAAGGCCTCCAGAAACGGCCTATCCCCACGTCCCGCCGCCAACACTTACCTGGCGGGTGTAGGTCTGCAGCCGCTCCACCAGCTCCTCGCGACTCCCTGCTGGGCAAAGCACAGGATCAATGGGGTAGGTCAGGCCGAGCAGGCCCGCCTGACCCAGTCGGGCCCCAGCGGTCCGCCTCCGCCCCTCCCCACCGCCTCCGGGTCTCCGGGGTAACCAAGCTCCGCTTCTCCCTAGGCCTACGCTGCCCCGTCTCTTGACCTCCCGATCTCCTTACCCTGGATCGGAGCTCCGATCTCTGCCAGTTTGGCCTGAAGCTCCTGGGCAGCCCAAGCGCCATAATGCCCGGGAGGTGGCGGCGGCGGCAGCTGCAACTCTCCTTTGGGAGGCTCGGGATGCTCGGCCGCCATCTTAGCCGCAGGAAGGCGCGCGACCAACCCGGAAGTTCGGGCCAGACCTGGTGCCCACTTCCCGGAACTTCCGGCAGCGTCTTACGTCACGTCCGCTGGACGGTTGGCAGGCCCCTTTGGATCCCCAGGTCCCCAGGCGGCCTGGCCGCGAAGCCTTCTGGGAGTCGTAGTACTCGGGTCCCGTTTTCCGAGGGTCCGACTCCGGGAGCCTGGATCCGAGCTAAAGCACGGGGAACACTGGGGCTGGAGCGAGGGCGGGGCTATGGACGAAGATGACCCCGCCCAAAGGCGTGCTATTTGCGTCTGACCCGCCCAAGCGCAGATCAGCCTTCCGGCCCGACTCCGAGCTCTGGCGCGAGAGGCCCGGACGCTTACGTTCCTTAGGGAGTCCTAAAGGACTCATTCCCCGGCGGCCGCGGGTTGCGGGCGCCAAGCGGGAGGTTGCAGCCGATGCCTGTGATAAAACAGTATCTGATTGTCTGCCCGCCCACCCCCGGCCCACGGAGGGATGAATGGGCTGAAAGAGGATCGGAGCCGGGAAAGAAGCGGGCTGAGCTCCAGCTGCCGACCCGGGGGGAGGGCCACAGTAAAGCCCCTTTTTCCACCTATCAGTTCCGCTCAAATGTCTCTGTTAAGCTTTCTCCAGTTCCGCTCAAATGTCTCCGTTAAGCTTTCTCCCGCTTTCCTTTCCTTCCTTGGAGCTCCCACAACATGTGCAAACATCTACCATTTGTTTTAAAGCCTCGCCCCCTTTTCTCCACCTCCTCCGCAAGAACGTGATCAGGGACTTAGTCTTTTTGCTGTCTCGCAACATCTGGCGTTCAAGAGCTGCATCGTAATGATTGATGGGGGGGGGGGGGGGGAACCGAACCGGTCTTTCGGGCAACAGGATTTGCGTAATTTTTAGTCTCGAAAATGAACTGAGGACTTTCTGTCCCCTCATCCCTACCGGCCTACCAGAGGAGTCGACGCTGCCTCACTTACCCTGCCACCACCAGTGGCCTGTGCGTCTGAGGGAGGAATGTGCAGATGCCCCCTGCCTGTCCAACTCCCACCTTTCCTTATCCTAATCTGTCAGTCAATTCAGTTTCTGTCCTCACCTCCGCCACTAGCTCTGAAGGTCCCCTTCCCATTTTTAGCCCTGCCCTCTCACTGACAGGCTCACTGCCTGTGTGAGTGTGTGGTGTTGAGCGAGTGAGCTGGAAAACTCAAATAAAATGGTCTCATTTTCCCCCCACACCCACACCCTTCATATCTTCTTTCTAGCATGCTCCATGTCATTGACTGACCCCCCCCCCCCCAAAGAGAAGTAGCTGAGGGCGAGGAAAAAATAATGGGGTGCCGAGTCTAGGGAAGGTGGGTTCAAGAGAAACAGAAAAGGACTGAGCCAGGAAGGCTGCTCACATCCTAGCCCTGGATAGGAAATTCTCTTTCCTCCTGTCCAAGCCTTGATCCTTCCTCTTAAAATCACCATCACCACCCCAGTCTCCTAACACTCCCAAAGGAAAAGCCAAACCCAGAAAGGACAGAAGAAATACGTGGTATTCTCCCCTCCAGCACGTCAGCCCACTCAGGTAGAGCCATTCTGACCCAAAGGAAGCATCTTTCTGCTTCCCGTAACTAGAGAGCTGCTGGCAGGTCACCTGAGGCCGAAGGGCCCTAGACATGTGTATGTGCTGGGGACGGTGATGGGGGTCTCTGAGACAAGATAAACTGAAGTCTGATAGGTGAGGAGGTAATGTAGCTATGGCCAGAAAGGGACAAGTGGGACCTCATTATAACAGCTCTGGGACCCAGGCAGGACAGAACCTCCCATTGTGCTGAGGCAGTCACTGAGGGGCAGAGAGAAGTTGACATTCCCAACAGGCCAAACTGGGACCACAAGCAGTTCTCCTGATTCCAAGAGTCCCCATTCCCTTCACCCTCTTAACAAGGATCCTTGCACAATAGCTACCTGTGCGGGGCTAGAATGGAATCCAATTCCTTCCAGTCCCAGTTTGGCGGGCTGTCCCAGCTCCAGGCTCTTGCCCTAATAGGTCAAGAGGGTAGGAGAAATCAGAAGTCCATGAGAACCAATGAACTAAATGTAGGGCTGTTGGTATCTGCCATGACTTTGAGAGGTGCTGCTGCCCAGCTCCAGGTGGTAGGAGTTAGGGTCTAAGAAGGGAGCAGAAAATTCAGGACCACCCCCTCCCCCCACCCGGGCACACCCACACACAGACACACAGGAGTTTACACAGAGCCTTCACACATATCACCTCTGCAGTCTCCGAGCAGCTCCAAGAACAGCTCTCTATCCTAGAGCTGAAAGTATCCAGGCCCACGGAGTTGGCTCTTCACTCTGGGTCTTAAGTTCAACAAGGGTTGAACTTGGGTTCTCAGATTCCCAGTACAAAGTGCTAAGGCTCTGGTCAGGAACAAGTGAGTCTGGAGTCCTGCTGTAGGGTAGGAGTGGGTCAGCAGCAAGGGGATTGCCTCAGGGGCTGGAAGGAAAGGGTCTTCAGGGGTGGGAGGGCAAATGGGACCAGCCCCCAGGCTGAAGCTGTGCTTCTCTGCTGGAGGTGGACAGAGAAGAGGAGGGAGGTAGTATGTGGGTGCTGGTAAAGGTACCCGTGTCTCTAACTCCCCTAGGACCCACCAGGCCAAGGTCGCCCAATAGAGCCCAGGAATGTCCAGCAATGCCAGAGTATCCAGATACCTTCCAGGCCTCAGTTTCCCCTTCTGTAGAGTGAGGGCAAGATGCTGGCCACATTGCTGAATCTCTCTGCAAGGCTGCCGGGCGATGCCCGCATCCGAAGACGCCACCCGGAGACTGTTCCTGGGCAGCCTTCAAGTCAGAGCTGCCCCCTCCTCTTCCCACTCCCCTTCCCCTCCCCCTCCCCTGCACGCTGCCGGCCCCCGCCCCCGCCCCGCCTCCGGTGTGCGATGGGGGGGCGGACGGCGGGCAGAGCGGAGAGGAGAGCGGAGTCGCCACCTGATCCCATCCAGGCTCGGAGAGGAGAGCGAACCGGCGCTCGGCGCTCAGGGTCCCCGGCGCCCTGCGATCCGCATTGGATTTCGGGACAAGGGTTTAGAGATAGCGACGACCACCCCAGACCCGGGTCGGAGGCAGAGCCCGCGGCGTAAGTACTGCAGTGGCTGGCGTGGGGCAGGGGGACTGGGGTGGACCGGGCCGGGACAGGGGACGGACGAGGGGTAGGCAGGAGAGTGTCGCGGGGGCCTGGTGCCTGGAGAGCATGGGGGCGGGGGGCGCTCTACCCCCTGGGGAACGAGAGAAGCCGGGGTGAGAGGGCGAGTCTGGCCTATCCCCTGTGGTGACCAGATCCTAGTGACCGGATCCCTGGGGTAGGTGGGGATGAAATTGAGGGAATGGGGGCTGAAGGGGCGGTAGTGATGGAGAGAGAAGGATGAAGGGAATTTGGAGGCAGGGATGACGTGGGGGCGGATGGCAAGGAGAGGGGGCTGGGGAGGACCTGGCAGCAGGCTGGGAGGAAAAAGGAAGGAAAAGAGAGAGGTGGAAAGATATTTGATCTCCTGAGCCACTAATCGGCAGCCCCCTCAGCCCTCAGCCCCTTCCTCTCTAGTGCCCTGGGCAGTTTCCCTGCTCACCGGGCTGTGCCGTGCTCTAGTAAGGACGGAGTCTCCAGGTCACCCAATGGTCAGGGCTGGTGGTCCAAGCCGGGACACCCTCCCCCTCTGAGAGCACCCATATTGGCCCTAGAGCTGGAGGGGAGAGAGAAAAGGGCTCATTTGGGAGTGGGTGGGTGTCCAAGCCCGTTTTCAAAGCTCTGCCTAGCTATACCATTTTTTCCTTTGGTTCCCTGGAGAAAGGAAAGCAATTTGCAAAACCAGGCAGCAGCCTGAGGTAAATTGTTCTGACTAAAATTAGCACTGATATTCTGATGAGGCTGGGCATCCTGACCTGTCTGGGACGGCGGAGGGAAACTCTCTCCATGGAGAAGACACAGGGGAGGCAGAGGAGTTTGAAGAATACAAGGAGCAGGAGCCAGGGCCCCAGGAGACCACCACCCACCCCACACCAGCCTGGAGATTACAGAGGTTAGATCCAGCCCTGGCCAGCCCCCTCCCCGGGTGCCAGTGCCCTGACTCCATCTCCAGAGGAGGCATCATGGAGAGAACTTGGCAAGGGAAGGGAGGCCGCTTCCAGTGTCCAAGCAGCACCCTCTCTGAGGACCTGGAATGTTTAGCCTGGCCGAGTGCCCACCCAGAGGAGACAAGGTTACTGCTTTCAAATACCTGAAGGTCTGTCATGGAGAAAAATGATCCATGTGGTCTAGGACAGCAACACTAGCAATCATGTAGATGGAAGGTGGAAGGGGGCAGGCTGACCAGGGCACTCATAGTGGCAGGCTGATCCTAGCTGTCCCAGAAACAACTTTTGAACAGCTGAGGCTGTTCAGAAACGGACCAGGCTGTATCTGAAGGTAGTGAGCGTCCCGACACTGGTGGTGGCCAAGCAGAAACCGGTGCCCACCTTAGAGGTGGTGTCCATGAAGTTCTTGCGCTAACGATGCCCTATTTCAAGGGGACCTTAGACGAGGGTCTGGCTGACTGGGTCCCCAGGGCTAAGACATGGAGGGGAGTGGGACGGAGGAGACCACCAAGCACCCTGTTGTCCTTCTCTGTGTGGCCTGCTTGAAGCACTTCCCAGGGAGAGTCCCTGCTGCGCTCTCTCCGGGCTTGACCTTCTTGGCTGACCCAGAGTCCTCTGAAAATAGAATAGTTTTAGCGAGTTTAGCAGTGATGTGAATAGGTTGACTTCCCACTTTGCCCCCTTGGGAAACTCCCATCTTGTCACCAAATCCTCTAGGCAAGACGAGTGCCAGAGGCCACAGGCTCTGACTTCCCTTGTAGGCTTCCTCACCCTCGCATAGCCAGCCCTTCTCTGCCCTTAACAATCCTTGAAAAGACAGCAGGGCCTTAGGCTTTCTCTGCTATGCCCTTGGCTGCCCTCTGTGTTGGACCCTTCACCCCCCTCGGCTCCAGGCAGATTAAGTCTGTCTGCAGGCTGGTGGAGGAAACCAGGTGATGCGGCCTGGAGAGAAAGGAAAGGCCTAACCATCACATCATTCCACCCGAGCAGGTTTAAATGTAATCCAGGACTAATGAGAGGAGAGGGGAAGGTAGTGGTAAAGAAGAGGAACTAGAAACCAAGCTCTAGGCCCCAGCAGGAAGTGATGGTCAAAAGTTTTTACGTTACCTCATCCCTCCTGGGACTCAGGTGTCCTAGTTCCACATACGTGCAAATGCCCATAGGGTTCCAGGCTCCCTCTCCCCTTTCGAGAGGTGTGAATGTGAGGCTGATGCTGAACCCAGACCTGGAGACTAAGGCCCCTGAGACACAGACACCACCCTAGTGGGGAGACAGACATTGCTGCTGAAGCTGTCTTTCCACCAGGACTGCCAAAGGCCAGGCTGCCCTTGAGCCAAGGCATTTGTGCAGAGACAAGTGACTGGCTGGAAAACAGGCCCTCCCTGCTTCTGCCTCTCACTCCTGCCACTCACCTGGGATGGAGGCCCATCTTCTTCTGGAGAATCTCAGCGGGGAAACAAGCAGGAGCCCCTCTGTGTTCCCCACACCCCACCCCTCTCTCCTCTCCCCGGCTGCCATGTCACGGCCTTGGCCAGGCACCTCTCACTGCAGAGTCAGCTGACAAAGTGGCCAAGGTTTCAGGTGTCTAGGGATGGAATCCAGATAGGGTTCTGGGATTTCAAGTCCTTCCTTTCTTTCTCTCATGGATTTATTGGTCTTGGGCCCTCAGGGCAGGAGCCCAGCTAGGAAGGCTCGGGCTCAGAAACATGTAGAAGTACCAGAGTCCAGAGCAGGGATGGAGAAATCCGTGTTCTGTGGAAGCAGCACACATTACATCTAGAAGGATGGGCTTTGGAACCAGAAAGAACAGGTCTGAATCCTGATTCTGCCAACAACTGTGTGACCAGGGACGAGTAGCACCATGTCATAGAGCCTCAGTTTCCTTGTCTATAAGATGGGGAATAATGCCTGTGTTAGGGTGTGCGGGGATTAAACGGCATTAAGTATGTACTAGTATGGTACATGTAGTAAGCCGGCAGTATCGATGCCTTACGCATGTCAAGAGACTCGAGAAGATACAGGTCCAGTCAGTGGTTTCTGAGGAGCTCGGTCTCTGGGGAGTCAAGACCAACTCTTGGCTGAAGCAGTCAGGCAAGGAATCCTGGAAGAGGGAGACCTTGAATTGAGACTTCTGTGCTTTAAGCCAAGCACTGGTGCTAAGGCAAGTCTACTGGGGGCGGGGAGACAGAAACAAATAACCACAAGACAGACAAATTAGGGCCAGGCCGAGAAGCTGAGACAGGGCTCCAGGGAGGAGTGGCTACCGCTTGAAGGGCTGACCACACCCCAGAGCCTGTAATTCCACCCAAGACTAAGTTATCTAGAGGGTGCCGAGATAGGGTCTTGGAAACGGGAGGTAGGAATCCGATCTTCTCTGGCTTCTCTGCGCACCGCACCCTTTGGAGCTCTCCTTTGCACCAGTCCTGCTGGGGCCCACAGTCCATCTCCTCTGCCCGCCGCAAACCTGTTTGCCTCCTTCTCCTGCCAGGCCTCTCAGGAATACTGGCCCTGCTACCAGAGCCCCAGGAGCCCCCATGAGTGCTGGCGAAGGGAGTCCTGGATAGCGAGGTCCCGGCTGGTCCAGGGGTGGGTACCCCATCATGCCACCCATCCTCCAGCACCTGCAGCAGGCCTCCAAGATGATGAGCCGCAGAAAAATCCTGCTGCTGGTGCTAGGGTGCAGCACCTTAAGCCTCCTCATCCACCAGGGGGCACAGCTCAGCTGGTAAGGGGGCAGGGCCTCACTGCATGGGCGGGACCCAGGGGAGCTGCATTCTTGCCTGGTGGGCAACGGAATTGGGAACTCTCCTTCCTACTCCTTCTATCTGCCGGAAGGGTCTGTCTTCTGCTGGGCTTTGTTCCTTCCATTTTTCTAAACTTATTTTTTTTTAATGGGCTCTATGCCCAACATGAGGCTTGAACTCATGACCCCAAAGACGAGTGTCGCATGCTCCACTGACTGAGCCAGCCAGGCGCCCCTCCTTCCCTCTATTCTAGTTGTGCTTTCTATATATTCTCTTTAGATCCACACAACCTGCTTGGGCAGGCACTGGTCTTCACTGAAAGGTTGCTTGAAGTCCTAGAGTTAGTGACTTAAACTGGGATTCTAATCCCGTCCAAATGCTGCCCGTGGCATCACACTCTGAGTGCCTCCCCAGAGGACTGCAAACAACTTCTCATTACTTATGCTGTGCTGGGCAAATCCCCTCACTCTTCTGAGCCTGTTCCCTCATCTACAAAATGGGGATGATGCTATGGGTGACCCAGTTACTCCCCGTGATACAGGATACGTGATGACTAGCAGTAGCCCTTACCCCGCTCCATGACTCACTGTGTGAACCCACCAAGTCCCTGCACCCTTCAGGGCCTCATTCCCATTTTCTACATGGTCTGCCCATAAGAATGGTGTGAATAGGCCCAGTTCTTGTTGGATGATTTAACGGTCTTTTGGTAGGGCATCTGTGTAGATATTATCCTGAGCCCAAATGGGCCACAGATAGGAAATCTCAGTGGTGTTCTCAGAGCTGCTTAGAGTTCTCATTACATGATGCTTAGGATAGAAAAGAAACAATAGTAACTCAAAATATGCAGGGAATTTACAGGTCACCTGTCATCCCAAACACCCTTGTTTCAGGAATAAGGAAACGAATGAAAGCTTCATGAAGGCTAGGATTGTTGTCTGGTTTTTATACTACTAGCATATTTCTTGAACCTAGAACAGTGCCTGGCATATAGTAGATGCTCAGAAAAAAAAAAAAAAAAAGACTTATTGAATGAATGAGGCTCCAGAGAATCTAACAGAATCACGAATCAAATAGATTGCCTCAAAGCCCGTGCCACTCACCTACAAGGTGAGAAGCCAAAGAGTAAAAATGCGAAAAAAGCTAGAGAACGAGAGAATATGGTGACTTTATTTAGTTGCCAGACAATGTAAATGATCTTTCTCCTTCTGGTCCTCAGTTTCTACATGTGTAGAGGAGACTTTCTCAAAGATCTCCAAGGGCCTCTGTCCTTGTATTAGTTGTTTCTGTGTAACCCAATTACCTCAAAACTTAGCACCTGAAAACATCAAACACTTATTATCTTGGGGCATCTGGGTGGCTCAGTCAGTTAAGCGTTGGACTCTTGATTTCAGCTCAGGTCATGATCTCACAGGTTCATGGGTTCAAGCCCTACATCAGGCTCTGTGCTCAAAGTGCAGAGCCTGCTTGGGATTCTCTCTTTCTACCTCTCTCTGCCTCTCCCCCACTCATGTTCTCTCTCTCAGTCTCTCTCAAAATAAATAAAACTTTAAAAATAATTTTAAAAACACTTATTATCTTGCTTCTGTGGGCCAGGAATCCAGGTGTGGATTACCTGGGTTCCTCTGGCTCAAGGTCACATGGCATTGCAATCAAGCTGGCTGCTAGGGATGCAGTCTCATCTGAAGGTCTGATTGGAAATGCTCCCCTTCCAAGCTCATTCACGTGGCTGCTGGCAATATTCAGTTCTTCAAGCAGGCTGAAAGAATGAGGCCCGGTTCCTCAGGGACTGTTGTCTCCCGGTGCCTCCCCATACAGCTGCTTACAGTATGGCAGTTTGCTTCTCCTTGCATGAGTCATCCCAGAGAGAGGCAGAGAGACCAAGATAGAAGCCATTGTCTTTTTATAATGTAATCTCAGGAGTGACATCCCATCATTTCTGCCCTATTCTATTCCCGAGCAGCATCAAGTCCTGCTCATACTCATGGGGAGGGAAATACACAAGGGCGTGAATACCCAGAGGCCAGCAGGGATCACTGGGGTGACGTCATACTAAAGGCCGCCTGGCATATCCCTCTACTGGTTCATGGGTACAGTCCGGGTTGGACCATTCTGTGGCCCATCTCACCATCCTTGGGGAGGGGCAGGGGTCGAGAAGCATCCCTCTCACACCCTCCACCACCACCCCCCCCCCGCCCCCCGCCCACCTCCCGAACTCTGCAGGTACCCCAAGCTGTTTCCTCTGAGCTGCCCGCCTCTGCGGGACTCACCGCCCCGCCCCAAGCACATGACTGTGGCCTTCCTGAAGACGCACAAGACTGCGGGCACGACTGTCCAGAACATCCTGTTCCGATTCGCCGAGCGCCACAACCTGACGGTGGCCCTGCCGCACCCGAGCTGCGAGCACCAGTTCTGCTACCCGCGCAACTTCTCGGCACACTTCGTGCACCCAGCCACGCGGCCACCGCACGTGCTAGCCAGCCACCTGCGCTTCGACCGCGCCGAGCTCGAGCGCCTCATGCCGCCCGGCACCGTCTACGTCACCATCCTGCGCGAGCCGGCCGCCATGTTCGAGTCGCTCTTCAGCTACTACAACCAGTACTGCCCGGCCTTCCGGCGCGTGCCCAACGCGTCGCTCGAGGCCTTCCTGCGCGCGCCCGAGGCCTACTACCGCGCGGGCGAGCACTTCGCCATGTTCGCGCACAACACGCTGGCCTACGACCTGGGCGGCGACAACGAGCGCAGCCCGCGCGATGACGCCGCCTACCTGGCCGGCCTCATCCGCCAGGTGGAGGAGGTCTTCTCGCTCGTCATGATCGCCGAGTACTTCGACGAGTCGCTGGTACTGCTGCGGCGCCTGCTGGCCTGGGACCTGGACGACGTGCTCTACGCCAAGCTCAACGCGCGCGCCGCCAGCTCGCGCCTCGCCGCCATCCCCGCGGCGCTCGCGCGGGCCGCGCGCACCTGGAACGCGCTCGACGCGGGCCTCTACGACCACTTCAACGCCACGTTCTGGCGCCGCGTGGCGAGCGCCGGCCGCGCGTGCGTGGAGCGCGAGGCGCGCGAGCTGCGCGAGGCCCGCGAACGCCTGCTGCGGCGCTGCTTCGGCGCGGAGCCCGTGCTGCGGCCCGCCGCGCAGATCCGCACCAAGCAGCTGCAGCCGTGGCAGCCCAGCCGCAAGGTGGACATCATGGGCTACGACCTGCCCAGCGGCGGCGCCGGTCCAGCCACCGAGACCTGCCTCAAGCTGGCCATGCCCGAGGTGCAGTACTCGAGCTACCTGCTGCGCAAGCAAAAGCGCCGGGGCGGCGTGCGGGCCCGGCCGGAACCGGTCCTGGACAATCCGCCGCCGCGGCCCATCCGGGCGCTGCCCCGCGGCCTCCAGGGCCACTGAGCTCTCAAGAGTCTGGATCCTACCCTGCCCGCCCGGAGTCCTGCCTGGGACTGCCCCCGGGCCATGCGCCTCATCGGGGCCTCTTCTGCTCAGTACTTGGGGCCTTGTCTCCCAACCTGAGCCTGCCTCCCTAGGGTGGGTTGAACCCCATCTTCGTGGTGGGTGCTGATAGGCCCGATCGAGCCCCGGGCCACCCTCTTCTCCTTCCTAACTGGTTGGTAACTTTGACAAGAGGTCTGAGGCCTGACCAAGAACTGCCCACCCTGCCGCCTTCTGTGGGTTGAGCCCCACCTGTCTTTTTTCAAGTGGGTGAGCCCAGGCCTCAGAGGGAGGCTGAGCCCTGGGAAAGGCTGCTTTGTCAGCTTCCCGGGCTGCTCTTCCTCTCAGGGGTCAGAGACCCCCCCACACCATCTGTCTTCCAGGTTCCACCCTCCCCAAAGACCTAAGCTGCTCCCAGACTCCCAGAACCAAGAGTTCTTGGGTTGGGTTTTTTGTTTGGTTGGGTTTTCTTTTTCTTTTTTTCTTTCCTTCCTTCCTTCTTTCTTTCTTTCTTTCTTTCTTTCTTTCTTTCTTTTTTTAATAAAATACTTTCAAAAGGTACAGGTTGGTTGTCAGTCATTGAAAGCCAGATTTCCCACGTTTGAGGATGAGGCAGATGCCCAAGAATAGCAGCTGTGACGGTCCCCATGAGGAAGGGGCCCAGGCGCAATCAAGCTCCTCCACCGCCCTTCCCAGAGGCTTACAATTCTCAACAACCTCTTGACTGGGCTCACTGGTGCAGACTGGCCACCTCAGCTCTACTTATTTTTCATTTGAGAAAATCCAAATCACTCCTTTCCATTCAATTCAGCCCCACGTACTGAACGTCGTCTCTAATTTGGGGACATAGGTGGGCAAGGCAGATAGGGTTCATGGGGCTCATGGGGAGACATTGGAACTGGAGTGGGACATGTAAACTGAAGGAGGGACTGGAGCTGGGTAGAGGGGAACACTTCAGGCTGAACGGGGGGACTAGATCATACTAGTAAGGAGGTACTCAACTCCCCCTTTTGAGTCACCAACTTCACTACGGGTCCTCCCCACAAGGAGAAGATACCCTGTCTCAGATAAAGTCCATTCCCCGCCCCTGGTGTTCTTCAGCACAGCAAGACATCCAGCACTTCAATGTTTATTTATTTTTGAGGGGAGAGGGGGGATGGAGGACCCGAAGCAGGCTCTGCGCTGACAGCAGTGAGACTGATGCGGGGCTCGAACTCACAAACAGTGAGATCATGACCTGAGCAGAAGCTGGATGCTCAACTGACTGAGCCACCCAGATGCCCCATCCAGCACTTTAAAATGAAACTCCAGGAGCACCTGGGTGGTTCAGTTGGTTAAGGTCCAACTCCTGATTTAGGATCAGGTCGTGATCTCACAGTTCGTAAGATTGAGGCCTACGTGGGCTTGCTCTGACAGCGCAGAGCCTACTTGGGACTCTCTCTCTCCCTCTCTCTCTCTCAGGAGAGAGAGAGAGGGAGAGAGAGAATAAACAGTGAGGGACGGAGAGAGAGGGAGACACAGAATCTGAAGCAGGCTCCAGGTTCTGCGCTGTCAGCACAGAGTCCGGCACGGGGCTCGAACTCACAAACTGTGAGATCATGACCTGAGCGGAAGTTGGATGCTTAGTTAGCTGAGCCACCCAGGCACCCCTAAACTCAAAAAAATTTTTTAAATAAAATGGAACTCAAGACTAGCAGAGAATCAACTTTTTCTGTTACTTTCTTTAGAGCTATGTTGACCTATCCGGACAAGTCATAAAAATAATAGCTAACACGGTGTGCTGTGTGCCCGCCACTAAAGTTTACAGACTTTAACATACACTAACTTATGAGATAGGTACCGTCTATGGGTGATGGAACTGAGGCTTAGAGAGGTTAAGTAACACTCGGGGTCATACAGCTAAGCCTTGGACGGTGTAGCTTCAGAATCTATGCTCCCTAAGTGCTATCACACTGCCATTTGAAAAGAGAAGTTCCTGTACCCTAGCCTAGGCTGACTTCCAGGACCTTCCCCCAAAAGAACGTAAGGTGAAGGAACCAAGACATTGCTATCAGTTCCTCTTTATTTTATTTTTCACAGAGACGATTGTTGACCTGTCTGGATAATAGAGATTGCAATGGTTAGTTGACAGTTTGGATGACAGTCTCCGGGCTTGAAAAGTGGCTGCTTTTATCGCACCCCACTTTTTACCAGTAGAGCTCTGGAAAAGGCAAAAGAATACAGACACGCAAAGCCATAATTAGGTTTCGGGCGTTAAGCAGCAGTAAAGAATTGTACTCGACTCAAAGTCGTCTATCCAAAGAAAAGCATGGACTGACCCCCCAGTCCAAGAAGGTGCCTGTCTGCTACTGTCCACCTCCGGCCCTAGCCTCTGATCATGCCTTTCCCAAGAACATCCTTCACCTTGTCTTGTGCCCTCCTGGAAAATTCAGACTTTCCTGTAAGATCTGTCTTGATAGACCTCTCCTGCCTTCCCAGACCGTCAGGCTGGTGGGCCTTTTTTTTTTTTTTCTAATCAACGTTGCCCCGCTTCAGCAGAGAGTACAGTTCAGGATTCAAGAACTAACTGGAAGCATCTGGAATCATCAGGTCCTGGGAGAGGGTTTCTCTGTAGAAGCAAAGGCAGACCCTAAGTAGGCACCAAATCAAATATTAGCCTTCAGTGACTAAGCAGGGGTGGGGTGGGGTGGGGTGGGGAGGGGCCCTCTGGGACTCCTTGATCAAACATCTCCAGCTTCAGCTACAGGGAACAGCCCCTGGGTCCCAATGCCTTGCAAAGAGGCTTCTTCCATCAACACGCATGTGGTACTACCCACTCTGTGCCCACTCTACACATTTCCAGGGCTGGGCAGTGGGTGAAATGTGGTCGCTGCCTCAAGGAGCTCACAATAAGGTCTGGGACAGGTGTGTAAGCAGCTACCCGCAGAGAACCACACACGTGCACTGGGTGTAAGAAAGCTGGGGCCTTTGTGAGCCGGGGAGTGCTGGGCTCCCCGGTGGGAAAGGCACACCAGCACCAACTTACGAAAGGCCCTGAATGTCCTGCTTAGAAGTTTGGATTGTCTCATGTGGGACTCTGGAGTGAATGGAATGGCTGAGATGAGCTTCAGGGGAGGCCGGACTGTCCCCAGAGCAGAGGGGTCATGATCTCTCGCCATCTGCAGTCCCTTCCTGGCTGGCACAGCAGCACACAGGTGGGGACCTCTGTTGTAGATGGAGAGGAGTCACTGAAACAGGCAGGAGAAGGGTCTCCAGTTGCAAATGCTACTGGGAAGAGGGACATGGCTAAGAACAGGGACACCAACTAACTTTCTTGAGCACTTACAATGGGCTGGGTGCTCTTCTCTGTGCCTATGTGTTTTCACTCATTCGATCCTTCCACCAACCCTGGGAAAGAGGTGTTATTCTTATCCCCCTTTCACAGAAGGGGAAACTGAGGTACAAAAAGGTATGGTGTCCAGGCTCACTGGACCGGGAGAGGCTGAACCAGGACAGCACCCAGAGGGCTTGAACTCCCAAGAACCACCCTGTCACTGGAATCCATTGTCCCACCCCATCAAACACACACTCAGGAGTCCCAGCTGGCTCTATTCAAGAGCCTCCTTGTAGAAGCCTCCTGAGAGCAGGCTTGAGTGGGAGACAGACGTAGAGGGCCCAAGCGCTTTGGGTGCCTGAGGTGAAGGTGGCAACCTGCCAACATGATTGGGCAGCTTCTCAGGCTGTGCCAGAGAAGCAGAGAGGGACTGCAGGGCTGTGCACCTGAGGAGAGAGGCAGCCCCTGGGGGGCACCCAGATGAGAGGAAGGATGGGAGAAGGAGAGGCCTTACGGGGGAGGGAGGTGAGCATGGCATTTCCATTCTCAATCTCAGAGACCTGACATTTGCTCCTCCGACCCAGAACGGCTGCAGGAATCTGAGGGCCCAGGCTGGCCATTCCTCTCCTCTCCAAAAGATCCCCCTGCACCTTCAGGTGGGCAAAGGACAGGATGAGACCAGCCTCCTCCATCCCCACTCTCCACTGCCATACAAATCTCATAGGGTTTTCCCAACACTCAAGCAACAGGGGAGCAGGAGTCAGAGCCTAATACCCCATTACAAATGGGAAGACTCAGTCGTTCGAGCATCCAACTCTTGATTTTGGCTCAGGTCATGATTTCAGGTCATGGGACTGAGCCCTGCCTCAGTCACCACACTGAGTGTGGACCTGCTTAAGATTTTCTCTCTCCTTCCCTCTGCCCCTCTCCGCTGCTTGCTCTCTCTCTCTCTCTCTCTCTCTCTCTCTCTCAAATTTAAAAAAAAAAATGGGAAGACTGAGTCCCAGAGTGGACATGTGGCTTCCAGAGGTGGCCTAGAGCCAGGGCAGAGATAGAGTGGGGACCGTCCCATGAGCTGGAGAACACAAGAGGCAGGATCCTGGGTCTTCTATCCCAACTTTGAGTCCAGCCTAGAACTCCCCTCCTCAGTGTTCCCCAGATTCATCAAATGCATTATGTTCAAAACCAGACATCTCACCTTCTGCTCAAACCAGCGTCTCCAGTGCTCTCAGTTTCAGGGACTGGCGGTCCATTCAAGCACATGCTCAAGTCTCAGTCCTTGGGGTCTCCTTAGCGTCTCCCTCCCACTTTCCCCCATACCACCTGTCACCACATCCTACAGATTCTGACTCCTGTATAGCTAGCATCTACCCACATCTCCTTCACCACAACACCTGCCTTGGTCCAAGCCATCAGTTTCTCTATGGTTATGTCAATGGCCTCCTAAGTGACCTACTTGCCTCAGGCTGCTCACAGCAAACACAGTCTCCTCTCTGTATCCAGAGTGATCCTTCTTAAAGCAACCTGACCTTATCACTCCCCCATCTGAAACACTGCCTTCTTTACCAGCCCACAGGGCCCAGCCTAGTCTGATCCCCCTACCCAAAAACCTTTCAGCTATATCTCCCATTACTCCTCTACCCCCATCATGTTCCAGCCACATCGGATTATACACCATTCTCTGAATGCAATGGTATGCCAAGTCTGACTCTTACTGGCTCTTGAAAGCTGAATTTTGTCAGCCAGTTGTTGAACACAATAAAATTACATTAAAGACTAAAATTAAATTATTAGGGGTGCCTGGTTGGCTCAGTCAGTAGAGCCTTGGGGCTCTACTGACATAGCCAATAGCCTATGACTATTGACCTTGGGGTTGTGGGTTGTGGGTTGTGAGCTCGAGCCCCACATTGGGCATAGAGATTACTTTAAAAAAGTAATCTGCTGAGATCAACAGGGCTCGATCTTACGATGGTGAGGTCATGACCTGAGCCTAAATCAAGAGTAGGGCACTTAACCAACTGAGCCACCCAGGTGTCCCCCCAAAATAAAATATTTAAATTAAGTTATTAAATTCTATAGACTTATCATCAAATTGGGTTTTTTAAGAGCAAAATTAATAAATACTGACAACCCACTACTTTCTAGTTAGTTTGCTATATTTTACTATTGCTTATGTTTTTAAGGTTATCTATGTCTACCTTATCTGCCTGGTGGTAGAATGATGCGTTACTTACTGCACATTTCTTCCAAATGTTAAAATGGTTAGTGTAAAATCAGCCATGGTAGGAATAATTACACTACAAGTCAACAAACACTACAAATCAAGTTGATTCATTGTTTTGTTGGTCATCTAGACCAGAGTTCAGCAAACTACAAGCTGAATCTGGCCCATCACCTATTTTTGTAAATAAAGTTTTATTGAAACACAATTACACTCATTCATGTACCTATTATTCTGTGGTTGTTTTGTACAACAATAGCAGAGCTGTGTGGTGGCTATGGAGCCTCTCTGACCCCCAAAGTCTAAGATGTTTACTATTTTGTCTTCCATGGAAAAAGTTTGTTTCTCATTAACAACAACAAAAATATCAACCAATATTCACATCAGAACTGAACATGGAGAGATGGTGTTAAACATTTACCACCACACCACTGCCTAAAATCTGATGGGCCTATTCCTACCTCCATTCTTTGCACATGATCTCCCCTTTGACCACAATGCTTTTTCTCTTTTGATCCACCTGGAGAGTTCCTACCCATTCTTTTAACATGTCCCTTTTCCCACGCTCTTGTATCAGTTAGCAATGTGCTGTGTAACAAACCACTCCAAAACATAAAGGTTTTAAAAGACTTATTATTCATTACATTATTGTTCATCTGGGTGGTACTGCTTATCTGGGCTGGGCTTGATTGACCTCAACTGTGCTCACTCACAGTCCATGGCCAGCTGGCATGGTTGCTGAGATCTGTAGAATGGCCTCAACCAAGATGATTCAGCTGTGCTCTATATGGTCTTTCTTCTCTTTAGCAGATGAGCCTGGACATGTTCTCATTGTCCAAGTGTGGGTTCAAGAAAGCAAGAGAAAAACAAAACTGTCCTGAGGCTTGTAAGAGACACTCTATCACTTCTGCCATATTTGATTGGCCAAAGTAAGTCACAAGACCAGTCCAGATTTAAGGGGTGGGATAATACATGGTGTAGAGTCCCATTTCAAGGGGCATTATGGATAGAAGGAGGGGGCGATTTTTACATTCAATCTATCACACTACCTTCCCCTCTTTCCTCAAGCAAAGGAGCTGTTCCTGATTCTGTGTTCATGCAGCACTGCTAAGAAGCAAACCAAAACAAAACCTGTCCAAAGTGCTTTGTTAAGATAAGAAATCTACAGAGACATTGATTTATTTACCTTTGTTTACAAAGAGACAAGAGACGTGGACTGAACTTAAAGTTTCTTTTAACAAAGAAAATGGCAGTTTGTGTATCTTTTTTTTTTTTTTTTTTTTTTTTAATTTTTTTTTTCAACGTTTTTTATTTATTTTTGGGACAGAGAGAGACATAGCATGAACGGGGGAGGGGCAGAGAGAGAGGGAGACACAGAATCAGAAAACAGGCTCCAGGCTCTGAGCCATCAGCCCAGAGCCTGACGCGGGGCTCGAACTCATGGACCGTGAGATCGTGACCTGGCTGAAGTCGGACGCTTAACCGACTGCGCCACCCAGGCGCCCCTTTTAAATGCTTATTTATTTATTTGTTTTGAGAAATAAAGCAAGCAAGCAGGGGAGGTGCAGAGAGAGGGAGGGAGAGAGAGAGAGAATCCCAAGCAGGCTCCACGCTGTCAGTGCAGAGCCCAATGCAAGGCTCGAACCCACCAATGGCAAGATCATGACCTGAGCCAAAACCAAGAGTTAGACGCTTAGCCGACTGAGCCACCCAGGCGCCCCAGTTTGTGTTTCTTTTAAAATGACTTTTTCAAAATTACTTTTAAAAGGGATACTTTCTATCAGCCAGGATTTTATCAGAGAAACAGAATTACTGGGAGTGATTATATACAATGAAGATGTCTTAGAAGGATGAGACCCTACATAATTGTGAGAGCTGATTATATAAGACTGGTGTCTTTTTATCTGGTACTGGAGCCAAAAGACGGTAGGCAAGCAGTTGAGATGAATGTAAGGTGGGGGCAGTAAGAACAAACTGGCACTTGTGAGGCTGAGCTAGACCCACAGGATAGACCAGAACCCACATCAGTTCCTCTCTGCGTGTAAGCTTCCAACTTTGATGATTCAGGTGACCTACAGGAGAAGAGGGCACTCTGTCAGGAAGCCATAGTTGCACCAGAACAGAAGTGACAGAAGATGGGGCGCCTGGGTGGCTCGGTCGGTTAAGCATCCAACTTTAGCTCCGGTCATGATCTCGTGGTTCATGAGTTCGAACCCCGCATAGGGCTCTGTGCTGATAGCTCAGAGCCTGGAGCCTGCTTCAGATTCTGTGTCTCCCTCTCTCTCTCTGTCCCTCCCCTACTCATGCTCTGTCTCTCTCTCTCTCAAAAAGAAACATGAATTTTTTTTTTAAGTGACAGAAGTTGAAGGAGGATCTGGCATAAGCCAGAGGAGCTGTAGACCACGCTGCCCCACGCCAACAAGGTGACCCCCTAAATGATAAGGATCATTGTGGATGAGTTGCAAATTATGTCTGGTGCCCCCACACCCACCTTCCTAGTGGAAAAAGGATATAGCTCCTGTTTCACTTCCACTTTCCAAATCTTGCATCAAATCTCACTTGTGGGCCACACTAAGTCAGGACTATGCAGGGAAGAGAAGTCTGGAAAACATAGTTCCAGATTCACTACAATGGCACTGTACAAATTCACTGTAGTCTCAGATGTTAATTCAAATATTATTACCCATGGAGACCAATTAGCACTGGAGGCCTTTAGAGGTTAAAGGCCACATTCCTAAGGCCCTCAGATTTGTGCTGTAGTTATTTCCCCCATCCCAGAATTTGTTGTGATATTAATGCTCAGTAGCTGGCAGAATCTTTCAATGGTTTCCTGCTGCTCTAGTGTGAGCTATTATAGTAAAAAAAAAAAAAAAGTGGGGGCGGGGCAAAAGGAAACCCCTGGAATTGTTTTCCCAGCCCTGAGAAGTTATAAACCCAAAACAGTACCAAAGCTGGAGAAAGTGCAGAGATCAGGGCCACCATTAGTGACTTGAGACAGGCAAGTCACTTACCCATTTGACAGGAGAAAAGCAAACTTAATGATGTGGCAATGTTAATCACAGCTGCAATCCTACATTTGACAGCTTTAAAACATTTTTTAATGTTTATTTATTTTTGAGAGAGAGAGAGACAGAGCACAAGCGGGGAAGGGGCAGAGAGAGAGGGAGACACAGAGTCTGAAGCTCTAGGCTCCGAGCTGTCAGCACGGAGCCCAATGCGGGGCTCAAATCCACGAACCGCGAGATCACGACCTGAGCCGAAGTCGGACGCTCAACGACTGAGCCACCCAGGCGCCCCTATATTTGATATTTTTATTGCAGAAAATCAATATAAACGCCAACAACTGGTATATGAAAGCAAATATATAAGAAAGGAAATGCTTTCTTTTAGATTCCCGTGAGTATGGAAAATGAGTTTGCTTGTCCATAGCAGGGATAACAGTATCTGCCGCATCAGTGTCTGTTATAACAGTATCTTACTGTCTTGACCCTGGTGGCTTAGGCCATCCTCCCACAAACCGCAAGGTCCAGAGGGACTCTGACGGTCTTGAGAACACCATGCTGATAAACTCAGTTGACACTGTATGTTAACTGGATGCTGAGCGTAGGAAAGAGTAAGGTACACCTTGTGTGCTTTAGACATATGTGTGCCAGAGATAAACCCTGTGGAAGTTCGAGGACCTGGCACATCAGGAAAGTTCCTAAGGGTCCAGAGGTCTGGAGCATGTTGCCCATGTCTTGAAGAGAGACCCCAGTTGCTGCCCTTTCCACTATGCATCATGAAGAAAGAGGAGCAAGGAGCAATGCGCCTTCTGGGTTTTGGAGCCCGCACGTATCATGTTTGGGCATGCTGTTCTGACTCATTTAGTAGGTAACCTGCACATCCGACAATGTTTGGTTTGGATCGAAGAAAGTCTCTTCCAAAGTCCGGGCTGTGATGCAAGCTGCCCAGCTTAGGTGTCGGCCATAGATGCCACGCGGAGACCCACGCGAAGCCCCAAATGGGAGCATCGCAGCTAAGACCTTTGGAATGTTGGCCATGCTATCCTCCACTAATGACTATTCCACATTCTAAAAGGCAGCTTCTGGCTTGCTACTGGGACTCGGTAAAGACTGAATGCCTGATCTGGAACCCAAATGTTCTGCGGGTGTCATCTGGCCCGCAGACTCATGAAATTGGATTTTCACAGTTGCATCCCACTAGAGGTTGAAGCGGTGTATATGATCCTGGGCCCGAGCAGATCCAGAAGGCACAAATGAACCACACAAGCAGGTGGTTCAGACTCCCATGGCACCTCCTTCTACTGTTTCCCTTCCTTTCCCTTGGTTTATACTCAAAGGCTTCAAGGGGATGAAGGAAAAGTACAAGCCTGCTTTACAGAAGGCTCTGCACAGTAGGCTAGTGACAGCCAGAAGTGGTCAGCTGTTTCACCACAACCCCATTCACGGGCGGCCCTGAAAAGTGGTGGGCAGAATGTCTGCCTCCCAGTGGGCAGAACGTTGGGCAATGCAGATGCTATCCACTTTGTGTGGGAAGGAAAGAGGGCCCGAGGTGCAGACTTATAGGCACTCATGAGCAGTGTATGATGGGCTGGCCATTTGCAGAGACTTGGTAAAAACACAACTGAGAACTTGATAACTTGATGGTCTGGGAGACAGGTGTATGGATGGCTTCTTAAAATGCTCACAGAATGGGAAGACATTTGTGTCCCATATAAATTCCTATTAGGAGGGAATCTAATTGGAGGAGTCCTCACCAATTAGATAAGATAACCCATCTTGTAGATTCATTCAGCAGCTTTCCCCGACCAAATGAGTGCTTTCCTGATGGACCCATGTACAAAGTGTGAAGCCACCAGATTTCTACATGTGACGGGAGATTTTCTGTGCTCTTTTTCCCAGAATTTACAGGGGTTTTTTCGTTTTTAATTTTTAAAATTAAAAAAATGTTACCATGGTAAAATATGTGTAACAAAATTTACCAGTGAAACGTGTTTAAGTGCACAATTTAGGGGTGTTGAGTACGCTCACAATGCTGTGTAACCATCATCACTCTTCATCCCCACTTTTCATCTTCCCAAATGGAAAGTAGCCTTTTTAATAATAATTCCCCTTTATCCCCTCCCTCTAGCCCCTGATAACCACTCTTCAACTTTCTGCCTCTGAATTTGCCTATTCCGGGTACCTCGTTCAAGTGGAAGGGTACAATATTCGTCCTTTTGTGTCTGGTTTATTTCACTTAGCTTACCGTCTTCTGGGTTCATCAGTGTTATAGCAGGTGTCCACAGTTCCTTCCTCTTTAAGGTTGAGTACCATTCCATTACATGTGCATACCACATTTTGTTTATCCACCCATCCGTCCATGGACATTTCTGTTGTTTCCGCCTTTGGCTACTGTGCGTAATGCTGCTGTGAACATGGGTTTTCAGGTACAGGTTCAAGCCCCTGCTTTCGATTCTTTGGTACGTACACAGAAGTAGAATTCTGGATCATATCACACAGTTTTTTTTAAACACTCTCAAGTAAAACGGTCTTTGTTTCATACAGTGAACCATTTTGTAGCACCACTGATTTTCCTTCCAAGAGTTTTTTGCACCAGCGCCTCTCTGTGAAGAAAGCAATATGTATGACAACACCAAGCCTTTGTTTGTTGGGTTTGGGTTGTGTTTTGTTTGTTTTAACAAGAGCAGTGAAAAGTCTTATGGAGCAAATCCTTGATGGGAATACCATCAGTTCAAACACTAAGACAGTCTCTCTAAGACAGACCATTTGAGTCCATATATGAAGAAAATGCTAAATATAGCTTGGCTGTTTATTTCTTTGTTTGTCAAAGCTGTTTGCAGCACAGAAAATTCTCTTGATTATCGCCATCCCTTACAAATCTTACATGTACTATATATCATAGCATTTATAGGTGAAATCATGGACTCATCAGCCTAGACAAATACCTGGGTTTTTTTTTTCAGTTTGTTTGTTTGTTAAATGTTTATTTATTTTGAGAGAGAAAGCAGGGAGGGACAGAGAGAGAGGGAGGGAGAGAAAATCCCAAGCAGGCTTCACGCTCAGCACAGAGCCTGACACAGGGCTTGATCCCATGACCCTGGGACCATGACCTAAGCTGAAATCAAGAGTCAGATGCTCAACTGACTGAGCCACCCAGGTGCACCCAACATGGGGCTCGAACTCACAACCCGGAGATCAAGAGTCGCATGCTCTTCTGACTGGGCCAGCCAGGCACCCTTATTTTTCAATTTATTAACAAACAAACAAACAAACAAATAAACAAACAGCTTTTCAGCATCATGTGACATCATCGGTACATCAACTTTCATTTGGCATCATGTACTAGTATTTCACTAATTTCATGTGCTGGCATTAAGTTCTCTTTTCTAGACAGTAAGTTCTGCTACCAAATAACTTGCTCTTTGAGCCTTTTTACTGTATGTGACCTTTAAAATAAAAGCCTTTACCGTTTGCTTTGAGATACTAATTGATAACAATGAGCTCATTTACTTGTCAAATGGCTGTAATTTGTGGTTAAGTTCTTCTCAATATTGCTGAAGCCATTGCTGCCTTTGTACATTGTAATTCTTTACTACTAACACTACCAGATTTGTCCATAGTCCTAAACTTCTCCTCTTTCATTTCATACCTCATGATAAAAAAATCACCACACTGGACCATCAGACATATTTGTAAAACACAAATGCTAATAAGATACACAATAGTAGGGCATACATAATAAGTCACTAAACAAGAAACTTGCAAAAATGTGAAATCAAGCTAAAATTCACTTCTAACCTGCATCATTCATGTTTTATAGTGCGTACGTCAACAGCAAAGTGGCAGGGAAGCAACTGAGTCAGAGCGTGTAAAAATTATTTATTTAGAAGGAAGTTTTCCTCTGATTTTTTTTTAAATTTTTTTTAAGGTTTTATTTATTTTTGAGACAGAGAGAGACAGAGCATGAACGGGGGAGGGGCAGAGAGAGAGGGAGACACAGAATCGGAAGCAGGCTCCAGGCTCTGAGCCATCAGCCCAGAGCCCGACGCGGGGCTCAAACTCACGGACCACGAGATCGTGACCCGAGCTGAAGTCGGACGCTTAACCGACTGAGCCACCCAGGCGCCCCAACCTCTGATTTTCTTTTAATGTTTATTTATTTTTGAGACAGAGAGACACAGAGCATGAACGGGGGATGGTCAGAGAGAGAGGGAAACACAGAATCCGAAGCAGGCTCCAGGCTCTGAGCTGTCAGCACAGAGCCCGACGCGGGGCTCAAACTCACTGACTGTGAGATCATGACCTGAGCCAAAGTCGGTCGCTTAATTGACTGAGCCACCCAGGCTCCCCTCCTCTGATTTTCTATCACACCAAAAAGCTTATCTGCTCCTGTAAGTCAGTCATCTGTGCATAAGGGGAGGTTGGGAGCAGTAATTCAGGAGGGCCAGGGCTAATGGCATCAGTCTTCACCTCTTCCTGTCCAGGCAACCCAGTGTTCACAAATGATCAACATTTCCTGAGCTCACCTTGAAAACTCAGGCAAGAATCCTGGATGAACACAGTTCCACTGTGCGTTGCCAGATGGGGCTGAACGACCTCTAGTGGTTTCTCAGGCTGCTTAGAGACTGTCCATCACAGGGCACATGAAGTTCAAAAATAATGCTGCTTTGCACTCTCAACAATAGCCAAATTATGGAAAGAGCCTAAATGTCCATCAACTGATGAATGGATAAAGAAATTGTGGTTTATATACACAATGGAGTACTATGTGGCAATGAGAAAGAATGAAATATGGCCTTTTGTAGCAACATGGATGGAACTGGAGAGTGTTATGCTAAGTGAAATAAGCCACACAGGGAAAGACAGATACCATATGGTTTCACTCTTATGTGGATCCTGAGAAACTTAACAGAAACCCATGGGGGAGGGGAAGGAAAAAAAAAAAAAAAAGAGGTTAGACTGGAAGAGAGCCAAAGCATAAGAGACTCTTAAAAACTGAGAACAGGGGCGCCTGGGTGGCTCAGTCGGTTAAGCGTCCGACTTCAGCTCAGGTCACAATCTCACGGTCTGTGAGTTGGAGCCCCGCGTCAGGCTCTGGGCTGATGATGGCCCAGAGCCTGGAGCCTGCTCCCGATTCTGTGTCTCCCTCTCTCTCTGACCCTCCCCCGTTCATGCTCTGCCTCTCTCTGTCTCAAAAATAAATAAATGTTTAAAAAAAAAACAAAACTGAGAACAAACCGAGGGTTGATGGGGGGTGGGAGAGAGGGGAGGGTGGGTGATGGGTATTGAGGAGGGCACCTTTTGGGATGAGCACTGGGTGTTGTATGGAAACCAATTTGACAATAAACTTCATATATTGAAACCAAAAAAAATAAAAAAATAAAAATAATGCTGCTTTTTTTTTTTTTTTTTTTTAAATACACAACCCCTAGCTTAGAAACATCTCAGGGGCAGTTCTGTGGCTCTGAAAAACCCTAGTTGAAAACTTTGCCCTAATAGAAAGGAAGGAAGGAAGGAAGGAAGGAAGGAAGGAAGGAAGGGAAAGAAAGAAAGAAAGAAAGAAAGAAAGAAAGAAAGAAAGAAAGAGAAAGAAAGAAAGAAAGAAAGAAAGAAAGAAAGAAAGAGAAAGAAAGAAAAGAGAAAACTTTGCCCTAGAGTGTTGATCCTATCTGCTTCTTATATCCACACTCTAGTCCTTGGGAAGGGGGAAAATGGAGGTTTACATACCCAGCACAGGGCTGGATCCCACAATGACCTGGGATCATGACCTGAGCCGAAACCGACTAACTACTCAGGTGCCCCTGCCCAACACTTTAAATCCAAGACTGGGAAGTTCTCACATTGTCTCTGCTCTCTTTAGCCACACCTAGATGCAAAGCTCACTGGGAAATGTACTGTCTAGTTGGGAAGCCATGTTCCCAGGAAGAAGAGGAGAATGGATTTTTGCTACAACTAACAGTCCTACCACAAACTCTTTCCTTGTCTGCTGTTAGCAATAGATACTGAGCTCCTTGAGGCCAGGGACCATGTCTCTTTCATTTTCCGGGAACATGGTACCCAATGCCGCTGTGCACCTGGCTGTGCCCAAGCACTCAGGAAGCAGCTGTAGTCAAGCGTGATCCATGAGCTTCCAGAAGAGCTGCACCAGGCAGAATGAATTCAGTGTGTGTGAGAAGTAAGGGAGATGATTCATTTTCGGAAGTACCAACTAAAAGCTGTACTGTCTAATTAACAATAGGCTTGCAACCTATTGGAAATATGTACGACCCCCCACCACCACCACAATGGAGTGAGTCCCAAACCCTTAGACACTTCACTTCCTGGTTCTTCCTCTCTCCGTTTTGCGAGCTTGTTTTGGGGGGCTTTGCAATGAGCATGCACCAAAGAACAGCGGGAGGAGGACTGAAAGTCTCTGCACCACCTCAGGGAATGTTTATTTGTTCCGATCAGATTACTCTTTGCCTTACATGGACATAGGCGCCCTCTGGGTAAGGCTGGAACCCCTGTAGTACTCAGCCAATGAGGAACCAGGGGAGGGACTTACATGCTAGGAGATAAATGGTCTGCTGTGGCTGCCCCCAATGTGCCTGTCCATCAGACATCCCCTCTTGCAAGAATGTTGATTAAAGCCTCACTTCATTGTGCTCCAAGTCTCCATGTCCCTCCTTTAATTGGGTCAATGGGCTTGTTTCTCAGTGTACAGGAAAAGGTTTGCAGTGAATTTCATCAGGAAGACAGGACAGCATGGTGGTTAAGGGGAAAGACTTTGGAGTTAGCACTGACTTGAAATTCGTATTCACTGGGAACTCATATATACTGAGCCACAGCACCTTCCTCTGTACAATGGAGAAAAAAAATATGCATCATGTGGGATTATTGTGAAGATCAAAGTACATGAAGTAGGTGCTCAATAAATAATGGCTGATAGTTTTATTTTAGTAATAATGTAAGAGGGACGTTTCCATCACTGTTAAGGACGGAGACAATAGTAATACCAATTAACATTTATTGTACTTTAGTAACTTAACTTTTTGATCCTATGAAATAGGTGTTATTATCTCCATTTTACAGAAGAAGAAACTGAGGCATAGGAATATTAAGCAATTAGCCCAAGGTCACATACCTATTTACACTGGAGCTAAGCAGTTTGAACCCAGAGCCAACTGGTATCTAGGTAGGACTGTGAGCCACATGGCCTCTTAAAGTTCTTTCCACCAACAAGGCTAAAGCAACTGTTGGGGCGTATAGTGTCACCCCGGACTTCTTGATCCAGCTTTGCCTTTGACCCAGTGGGTCCCCTTAGGCCAATCCCTTCCCTTTCCTTTTCTTTCTCTTTTTCTTTTTTTTTTTTAAAGTTTATTTCTTTATTTTGAGAGAGACAGTGTGCATGCGTGCAAGTGAGGGAGGGGTGGGGGGAGGGGGAGAAAAAAAATCCCAAGCAGGTTCCGTTCTGATAGTGTGGAGCCCAATGCAGCGCTCAAACTCACAAACTGTGAGGTCATGATCCAAACCGAAATCAAGAGTCAGATGCTTAACCCACTGAACCACCCGAAGCCCCCCTTTTCTTTTTATTAATTTAATTTTTACAATCATGATAAGTATATTCTTTAATCCCTATCATCTATTTAATGCATCACCCTACCCACCTCCCCTCTTGTAATCATCAGTTTTGTCCTCTATAGTTAAGAGTCTATTTCTTGGTTTGTCTCTCTCTCTCTTTTTTTCCTTTACTTGTTTGCTTTGTTTCTTCAATCCCACATATGAGTAAGATTATATATTTGTCTTTCTCTGAATGACTTATTTTGTTTAGCACTCTCTTCTCTAGCTCTAACCATATTGTTGTGAAATAGCAAGACCTCATTCTTTTTTATATCTTTTTTATATAGTATCCCATTATATTTATACCACATATCCTTGTCCATTCATCTGTCAATGGACACTGGGCTGCTTCCGTAGTTTGACCATTGTACATAATGCTGCAATAAATATAGGGATGTAGGAATCCTTTTTAATTAATGCTTTTGTATTTTGGGGGTGAATACCCAGTACTGCAATTACTGGGTCATAGGGTAGTTCTATTTTTAATTTTTTGAGGAACTTCTTCCCATACTATTTTCCATAGTGACTGTACCAGTTTGCATGCCCACCAAGAGTGCATGAGGGCTTCTTTTTCTCCACATCCTAACCAACACTGCTGGAAGCCGAGCTATCCCAGCCTGAGTGGCAAGGCCTGGGCTGTGGACGGATTGGTGACTGCAGGGTGGCCCTCCGACAGTGAAGCTTCTTGTACTCCTGCTTTTAGGTAATTCGGCCTTAAGACTACCTGTGGTACTGTCTATTGGGGAATTGTCCCCGGCAGGCCCCCTGGGAAAAGAACCATTAGGGAAGAAAGTAAGGTTCTGCAAGAAATTGTGCGGCCTTACATTTAGCCCTTGCCATCCCCTATGGAGACTCCTCTGCTTACAGGAAGGATAGCCTCATACCTTTGCCAGCAAAGAGGGCCTGTAAAGAAGAGACATATGGGTTTGAAAGCCCCACTCTGGCAACTAAGGAGTGTATCTCTGGGCACAGGTGACTTCAACCCCTAGGCCCACCTAGCCCCCCGGAGGCATTCCAGATGATGACTGAACCTAGTCGGTTCATTGCCTCCTAGGTGCATTGTCTCTCTGAGAATGTATGAGGCATGGGTTTCTAAGGCTTTTTCAGCCCCTTTCTGGCACCTCGGACGGAGGCAAACACATTGTTCTTCTGGCCTCATGTGGTTAGGAGGTCATGTCCCTGTAACTCTTCCACTTGAGGTGTTGAGAAATGGAGGGCCTTTCACGAGAACAGCAAAGCAAATGCTTTGTAGATTATAGATGAATGCAGATGCATAATGGAATAATGTAAGAAATTAATCTATAATCAAAGCGTATGCGGGAAAGTTAGGGGAAAATCGCCATGTTATTTCTTAAATGTTGTTTACACATAGGAACATTTTCAAAATTAGGTAATGTTAGAAAAACATAGATGACATATGCTCCAAGGAAATCACTAGCATATCTAATCCCACGTTTACTGCAATAAATCGGCCAGTTCAACACACTGCTGTTGTCTGTGTCCATTTTTATCTTAGTTTTAGTTTTTTATTTTAGTTTTGTTTTATTTTCACCGACGCTGTTCTTCCTTCGGGAACCCCTGGACCTGCTGGTGCTGGACTCCAGCACAACACGTGTTTCTTATTTTAGCCATTCTGACAGGTGTGAGGTGATATCTTATTCTAACAGGTATGAGGTTTTGACTTGCATTTCTCTGATGATGAGTGATGTTGAGCATCTTTTCATGTGTCTGTTGGCCATCTGTGTGTCTCAATGTCTGTTCATGTCTTCTGCCCATTTTTTAATTGATTGCTTGTTTTTTGGGTGTTGAGCTGTCTCAGTTATTTCTATATTTTGGATACTAACCCTTTATTAGGTCTGTCATTTGCAAATATCTCCCATTCGGTGGGTTGTCTTTTAGTTTTGTTGATTGTTTCCTCCGCTATGCAGAAATTTTTTATTCTGATGTATTCCCAATAGTTTATTTTTACTTTTATTTCCTTTGCCTCAGGAGACACATCTAGAAAAATGTTGCTATGGTTGAGGTCAAAGAAATTACTGCCTGTGCTCTCTTCAAGGATTTTTATGGTTTCAGTCCTCAAATTTAGGTGTTTAATTCATTTTGACTTTATTTTTGTGTATGTAGTTTCATTCTTTCACATGTTGCTGTGCCGAGGTCCAGCCCCAACACCATTGGTTGAAAAGACTGTATTTTCCCCATCATATATTCATTCCTCATTGGTTGAAGATTAATTGACCTATAATTGTGGGTTTCTTTCTGAGTTTTCTATTCTATTCCATTTATTACGTGTCTATTTCCGTGCCAGTTCCATAGTTTTAATTACTACTACTTTGTAATATAACTTGAAATGTGAAATTGTGATACCTCCAGTTTTGTTTTTCTTTCTGAAGACTGCTTTGGCTTTTCAGGATCTTTGTGGTTCCATACAAATTTTAGGATTATTTCATCCAGTTCTGTGAAAAATGCTGTTGGTATTTTGATAGGGATTGCATTAAATCTAGATTGCTTTGGGTAGTAGACATTTTAACAATATTTGTTCTTCTAACCCATGAGTGTGGAATGTCTTTTCATTTCTTTGAAATTTCTTGAAGTTCTTTCATCAGTGTTTTATAGTTTTCAGAGTACAGGTCTTTCACCTCTTTGGTTAAGTTTATTCCTAGATATTTTATTGTTCTCAGTGCAATTGTAAATGGGATTGTTTTCTTGATTTCACTTTCTGCTGCTTCATAATTGGTATATAGGAATGCAACAGATTTCTGTATATTGATTTTGAATCCTGTGACTTAATGCATTCATTTATCAGTTCTAGTATTTTTTGATGGAGTTTTTAGGATTTTCTACATATGATATGTCATTTGCATATAGAGTTTTACTTCTTCCTTACCAACTTGGATGCCTTGTATTTCTTTTAGTTGCCTGATCACTGTGGCTTGGACTTCTACTACTATGTGGAATAAAAGTGATGAGAGTGTGCATCCTTGTCTTGTTCCTGACCTTAGGAGGAAAGCTTTTAGTTTTTCACCATTGAATATGACGTTGGCTGTGGGTTTTTCATAGAAGGACTTTATTACGTTTGGTATGTTTCCTCAAAACCTACTTTGCAGGGTTTAAAAAAATTTTTTTTTAATGTTTACTTATTTTTGACAGAGAGAGAGAGAGAGACAGAACATGAGCAGGGGAGAGGCAGAGAGAGAGGGAGATGCAGAATCCGAAGAAGGCTCCAGGCTCTGAGCTGTCAGCACAGAGCCCGACATGAGGCTCGAACTCACAAACTGTGAGATCATGACCTGAGCTGAATTCAGACATTTAACCGACTGAGCCACCCAGGCGCCCCTGCAGGTTTTTATCATGAATGGATGTTGTACTTTGCCAAATGGTTTTTCTGCATCTATTGAAATGATCATATGGTGTTTAATCCTTTCTCTTATTGATGTGACATATCACGTTGTTTTGTAAATATTGAATCACCCTTGCATCCTGGGAATAAACCCCACTTGATTGTTGTGTACACTTTTTAAAAATATGTTGTTTGTCGGGTGCCTGGGTGGTTCAGTCAGTTGAGCATCTGACTTCGGTTCAGGTCATGATCTCACAATTCATGACTTCGAGCCCTGTGATGGACTCTATGTTGACATCTAAGAGTCTAGAAACTCCTTCGGATTCTGTGTCTCCCTCTCTCTCTGCCTCTCCTCCACTAGCATTCTGTCTTCCTGTCTCTCTCAAAAAAAATAAATAAACATTTAAAAAATATATTGTTGGATTTGGTTTGCTAATACTGTGTTGAAGATATTTGCATCTATACTCATCAGAGATATTGGCATCCTGTAGCTCTCTTTTGTGTGTGTGTGTGTCTGGTGTCTTTATCTGGTTTTGGTGTCAGAATACCTCATGGAATGAATTCAGAAGTGTTCCTTCCTCTTCTATTTTTTGGAATAATTTGAGAAGAATAGGTATTAACTCTTCTTTAATTTTTTTTTTCAACGTTTTTTATTTATTTTTGGGACAGAGAGAGACAGAGCATGAACGGGGGAGGGGCAGAGAGAGGGAGACACAGAATCAGAAACAGGCTCCAGGCTCCGAGCCATCAGCCCAGAGCCTGACGCGGGGCTCGAACTCACGGACCGCGAGATCGTGACCTGGCTGAAGTCGGACGCTTAACCGACTGCGCCACCCAGGCGCCCCTAACTCTTCTTTAAATGTTTGGTAAAATTTGTCTGTGAAGCTGTCTGCTCCTGGACTTTTGTTTTGGGGGAGTTTTTATTATTATTATTATTATTATTATTATTCTGCTTCAATTTCATTGCTGGTAATTGATGTGTTCAAATTTTCTATTTCTTCCTACTTTAGTTTAGGTAGGTTAACGTTTCTCGGAATTTATCCATTTCTTTTAAGTTGTCCAATTTGTTGACATGTAGGTTTCCATAATATTCTGTTACAATTGTTTGTATTTTTGTGGTGTTGGTTGTTATTTCTCCTTTTTCATTAATGATTTTGTTTATTTGGGTCCCCTCTTTTCCCTTTTCTCTCTCTCTATCTCTCTTTCTCTCTCTAGCTAGAAGTTTATCAATTGTGTTGATCTTTTCGAAGAACCAGTTCCTGGTTTCATTGATGTTCTGTTGTTTTGTTTTGTTTTTAGTTTCTATATCATTTATTATTTCCTTCCTTTTGCTGGGTTTGGATTTTGTTTGTCCTTCTCTCCTAGCTCCTTTAGGTGTAAGGTTTGGTTACTTGAGATTTTTCTTGCTTCTTGAGGTAGACCTGTAGTGCTACCCTCTACACCCTCTTAGAAACACTTTCCCTCTTAGAAACACTTTTGCTGCATCCCAAAGATTTTGGACCATTGTGTTTTCATTTCCATTTGTTTCCATGTATTATTTTTTAGTTTCTTTCTTTCGTTTTAGTAATCTCTACACCTAACATGGGGCTCAAACTCACAACTTTGAGATCAAGAGTCATACACTCTTTTGATTGAGCCAGCTAGGTGCCCCCTATGTATTTTTATTTCTTTTTTTTATGTTTATTTATTTTGAAAGAAAGAGAGAATGAGCAGGGAAGGGGCAGAGAGACAGAGAGAATCTCACGCAGACTGCACTGTCAGTGTAGAGACCAACCTGGGGCTCAAACTCACAAACTGTGAAATCATGATGTGAGCTGAAATCCAGAGTCAGATGCTCAACCAACTGAGCCACCCAGGTGTCCCTTTTATTTATTTTTTGATTTCTCGGCTGATACATTCATGGTTTATTAGCATGTTATTTATCTCTAGGTTATTTGTGGTCTTTCTAGATTTTTTTTTCCTGTAGTTGATTTCTAGTTTCATAGTTTGTGGTCAGAAAAGATACATGATATGACTTCAATTTTTTTTTGCGTTTGTTGACACTTGTTTTGTGGCCTAATATGTGATCTATTCTCAAGGATGTTCCATGTGCACTTGAAAATAATGTCTATTCTGCTGTTTTATGATGGAATGTCCTAAATATGTCTGTAAAATTCATCTGATCTAGTGTGTCATTCAAAGCCATTGTTTCCTTGTTGATTTTCTGTTTGGATGATCTGTCCATCAATATAAGTGAGGTGTTAGGGAACCTGGGTGGCTCAGTCAGTTAAGTGTCCAACTTCAGCTCAGGTCATGATCTCGTGGTTTGTGGGTTTGAACCCCACATCGGGCTCTGTGCTGACTCCTCAGGGCCTGGAGTCTGCTTTGGATTCTGTGTCTCCATCTCTCTGCCTCTCCCCCACTCACACTCTGTATCTCTCTGTCTCTCTCTCTCTCAAAAGTAAATAAAACATTAAAAAGAATTCGGGGCGCCTGGGTGGCACAGTCGGTTAAGCGTCCGACTTCAGCCAGGTCACGATCTCGCGGTCCGTGAGTTCGAGCCCCGCGTCAGGCTCTGGGCTGATGGCTCGGAGCCTGGAGCCTGTTTCCGATTCTGTGTCTCCCTCTCTCTCTGCCCCTCCCCCGTTCATGCTCTGTCTCTCTCTGTCCCAAAAAAAATAAATAAAAAACGTTGAAAAAAAATTTAAAAAAGAAAAAGAAAAAAAGAATTTAAATATAAGTGGGGTGTTAAAGTGTCCTACTATTATTGTATTACTGTCAATTATTTCCTTTGTGTTTGTTATTAACTGTTTCTTTTATTTATTTTTTAATGTTTATTTATCTTAGAAAGAGAGACAGACTGTGAGCAGGGGAGGGGCAGAGAGAGAGGGAGACACAGAAACCAAAACAGGTTCCAGGCCCTGAGCTGTCAAGCACTGAGCCTGACACAGGATTCAAACCCACCAGCCATGAGATCATGGCCTGAGCCAAAGTCAGAGGCTTAACCAACTGAGCCACCCAGACGTCCCTGTTATTAACTGTTTTATGTATTTAGGTGCTTCCACTGGGTGCATAAATATTTACAGTTTTATATCCTTTTGTTGGATTGTCCTCTTTATTATTATATAGTGTCCTTCTTTGTCTCTTGTCACGGTCTTTGTTTTAAAATCTCTTTGGTCCAATGTAAGTATTGTTACTTCAACTTTCTTTTGATATCCAATTGCATGATAAATGTTTCTCCATCCCTTCACTTTCTTTCTTTCTTTTTTTTTAAAAGCTTCTATTTTTAAGTAATCTTTATACCCCATGTGGGGCTCAAATCCACAACTTCAAGATCAAGAGGTGCATCTTCAAGATCAAGCTCTTCCAACTGAGCTGCCCCTCCATCCCTTGCCTTCAATCTGCAAGCGTCTTTTGGTGTGAAATGAGTCTCTTATAAGCAGCACATAGATAGGTCTTGTTTTTTTATCCACTGTCATCCTATGTCTTTTTTTATAAATCACCCTATGTCTTTTGTTTGGAGCATTTAGTCCATTTACATTCCAAGTAATTATTGATAGATATGTATTTATTGCCATTTTCTTACTTGTTTTATGGCTGTTTCTATAGATTTTTTCTGATCCTTCCTGCTCTCTTTCATGGTTTGTTGACTTTCTTTAGTGATATACTTGTATTCCTTTCTCTTCATTCTTTGTATAACAACTACTGGTTTTTTGATTTGTGGTTACCTTTTGGTATATAACTATCTTCTGCATATACCAGTCCATATTCAGTTGATTGTCACTTAAGTTTGAACCCATCCTTTACTCCTCTCCCCACCACATTTTAGGTATATAGTATCATATTTTACATCCCCCCCTCATTTTTTTATGGATCCCTTGACTGATTTTTACAGAAATACTTATTTTCACTGCTTATATGTTTGTTTGTGTTTTTTTGTAGGGCTGGTTTAGTGGTCATGAATTCCTTTAGTTTACGTTTGTCTGAGAAACCCTTTATCTCTCCTTCTGTTCTAATTGATAGCTTTTCTGGATAGAGTATTCTTGGCTGAAGATTTTTCCCTTTCAGTACTTTGAATATATCATGCCACTCCCTTCTGGCCTGCAAAGTTTCTGCTGAAAAATCTACTGCTAGTGATGGGGTTTCCCTAGTGTGTAACTGTCTTCATGTCTTTTACTGCTTAAAATTTTTTTTTCTTTATCACTACTTTCACCATTTTAATTACTATGTGTCTTGGTGTGGACCTCCTTGGTTGAATTTTGGGGTGATATCTGTGCCTCCTGGATCTGGCTATCTGTTTCCTTCCCCAGATTAGGGAAATTTTCAGCTATTTCTGCCCCCTTTTCTCTCTTCTTCTTATGAGATCCCTATAATGCAAATGTTATTACCCTCGATACCCTTGATGGAGTCACTAAGTTCCCTAAGACTATTCTCAATTTGCATAATTTTCCTTCCTCTCCTTTGCTCAGCTTGGCTACTTTCCTTGACTCTGCCATCCAGGTCACCAATTCATTCCTCTGCTTCATCTAGTCTGCTATTTATTCCATCAAGTGTATTTTTAATTTCATTTATTGTGTTCTTGATCTCTGATTGCTTCTTTTTTATCTCTGTGTTAAGAGTCTTACTGATGTCCTCCACTCTTTTCTCAAGTGCAGTAAGTATCTTTATGATCATTACTTTAAATTCTCTATCAGGTATATTACTTATATCCTTTTTGTTTAGGTCTCTAGCTGTGATTTGGTCCTGTTCCTTCATTTGGAACACATTTCTCTGTCTCCTTGTTTTGTATAACTCTCTGTGTCTGTTTCTGTGTGTAAGGAAACTCTGCTACTTCTCTTGCCTTTAACAGTAATAGCCTTCTGAAGAAAAGGTCTGTAGTGCCCTGCAAGTGGAGTGTCCCATTCCCTAGGGCTTGGAGCTTCAGGGAGTAGGATCTCTTGTTGTGTGTGTGCTCTGCTTATTGAGTCCTGGCCTCTTTTTCCCTCAGTTCAGTTGTCTGCACAGGTTCTCTTTGCCTATTATTGTTAGTGTTTGGTCTCCAGCAGGAGTGGGGCACGTTTTAACAAGGTGTGAAGTGGTCTGCTTGCAAAATGAAAAGTTCCCCTGCTGTGACTGGACCCAAGGTCCAAAAAAAATGTGCAGGTAGGGAGATGAGGTATTGGTGGGGTTTGCACTGGTCTCCTGGGGAATGGGGCACACATCAGGAGCATTAAGGTCAGTGTATCTGGGAAGGGCAGATTCACCAAAGTGTGAGGGGGTGGGGCTTGGTATAAGCAATGTAGGTAGTGAGTGTTGGCTGTGCTGGTTCCCACAGGTGTCTGTTGTTTATGCCGAGGAGTTGGGAGAGGGAAATTACACCTGCCAGCCCCCTTGTTCCTGGAGGGGTCTCCCTGTGATCCCTGTGTCTCTGGGTCATGCTCTGAAGTGAGCAAATCACTCTCCCTCCCATCTGCCCCCCAACCACTGGTACTTTTTCAAGCTTCTGTACCTGCATGGACTGTTTGTCGTGCTGTCTCTTTAAGGGCAGGGACTCCACTTCCTAATGCCCTCCAGGTTCTCCCAGAGCAGAGCCTGCTGATTTTTAAAATTCTAGATTTGGGGTGTTTGGATGGCTCAGTTGGTTGAGCTTCTGATTCTTGATTTTGGCTCAGGTCATGATCCCAGGGTCATGGGACTGAGCCCTGCATCAGGCTCTGTACTGAGAGTAGAACCTACTTAGGATTCTCTCTCTCTCTCTCTCTCTCTCTCTCTCTCTCTCTCTCTCTCCTCCCTTCTGTGGCCATGCACTGAAGAAGAAGTTCTCAGACACCAGATTGAGCAGATGTGCAGGACTACCTCTGTGAGAGAGCAGCAGCAGCTGGGGTCTGGGGTCTACACATAGCCTTTATTTCATGTTTTCATTAGATATAAGTATCAAAGCATATCAAAGCATGGAAAGAGAACACAAAGGATCTTTAGACATAAACCAGACATGCACCTGCTGACTACATGAAGACATTCAGGGAGTGGGTGTAGTTTCAAGGAGTGTCAGGGAGTTACAACGGGTTTTGTATCTTAACTGTCCTCTGGGGGGATCAAGGGGCTCTGTATCTCATAATGTTATCACATTTGACAGCCTTGAGACATTGCTGATGTTTCAGTTATTGCCCCATTCACCCTCTAGGACTTACAATACATTCTAGAAATAACTCCACACTCTCCCTCTGCCCCTCTCCCCCACTGGTGTTCTCTCTCTCCCTCTCTAAAAACAAACAAACACCAAAACAAACAAACAAACAAACACCCAAAACTTCCAGGCTTTTACTCCCAATTGTTGTAAGAACTCATGAAATTTGGCACCTCTTGCTTTCAAGGACAAATATCATGGGGATTCATGCTCTCTGTTCATGGGCTCCCTGGTGTGAAAGTCTGTTTTCACCCTTCTCTGAACCACTGGTTGTTTCCCCACCATTGATGGCTATGGTCTGTTTCACTCTCAAATCGTGTCTTCATCCTTCCTAACTTCTTTGATGTGGCCTCTTCTCTACCTTTAGTTGTGAGTTTGTTCTTCCAGGCTTCAGCTTGTTTTCTGGGTTATTTACCCTGATGTGAGTGTTATTTAGTTGTACCTTTATCATGAGGTGAGCCTAGGGACCTCCTATTCTGCCATCTTCCCAGCTGACCCTATGGAAATAACCCCTTCCCTTTTCTTGACCTCAGTTTCCTCATTTTACAATGAAAAGACTAGACACAATGATCCTTGATTCTGAACTATAATGTTGAGGAGGAGGCATTTTGGAATTAGACCTGGGAAGGGGCTTGCTGGTGACATCATAAAGGGAGAATTCCGTGAGAAGACTCGGGCTTTCCTAGAAACCCCAGTGCCACAGCTTAGGTGGGAGGAACAATTCAGGAAGGAGTCTTTTGGCCCACATCTTGAGCTCTCCTCGTTCCAGAGGTCCCAGCATAGTCATGGATCAACACTCATTGGCTAAAACAGCTCAAAATGAGGCAGACACCAATAATTTGGATGTGTTATCTCACCCCAACTCACCAACGCCACAGCACAGACCAGGCCATAGTGGAGTCCACCACCATCGTGGGTCTCATTACCACGGTGGGTCCCACCACTATGGTGAGTCCCACCACTACAGTGGGTCCCACCACCATGGCGGGTCCCACCATCAAGGCATAGTCCACCATCATCATGGGTCCTCCCATCACATGGGGTCCCACCACCATGGTGAGTCCCACCACCACGGTGAGTCCCACCATCATGATGGGTTCTCCCATCACAGTAGGTCCCACCATCACGACAAGTCCCGCCATCATGGCACATCCCAGCATTATGGCATATCCCACCATCATAGTGGATCTCACCACCTTGGTGAATATCCAGACTCTCATGACAATGCCTCCTCTCATGATTCTGGCAATTCCCACCACCCCCACCACTCCTACCACCGTGGTGAGGCCCACCATCATGGTGGAGCCCACCACTCCACATCCCTTGCCCTGGCTCCTTCTCATGGCACTGTTCATGGTGATTACCACCATGGTAGCAGGAGATATCATGATAGGCCCCACCACCGTGGTGATTCCTACCACCATGATGGGCAGTCTCACCACCATAGGGGGTCCCACCACCATGGTGGATCTCACCACTATGGCGAAGTTTCCCACCATAGTGGGCTCCATCACCAAGGTGAGCCTTACCACCGTAAGGATTCCAACCCCTATGGTGGCTCTCACCATCACAGTGAGGTCCATCAGCATGGTAAGCACCATCTTGAAGTCCACCACCACGGAGGGCCTCTTCATCACGGAGAGACCTATTCCCACCATTCCTATGCGGGGTCCCACCAGGATCGCATACCTCGCTCCGGCAGACACCCCAGTGAGCACCACCATGGCCACCATAGCAAATGCCACCATGGCCACCATGCAGAGTGCCACCATGGTGAGCACCACCACAAGGAGCATCACCATGGCAAGCACCACCATGCTATACGTCGTCATGATCATCTCCCTGGTGATCACCGCTATGGGGAGCACCATCATGGTAGCTCCCAAGTCTTTGGCCCACACAGGTCTCACAGTGTGGCCAGACCGTCTCTCCATTCTGGCGTAATAGCCCTCCACCCCAGCATGGCACAAATACAGCACTCAACCTTCAGCTTGAGACGTTCCCTCAGTGTAGTGTACTCATGTGCATCCCAGATATCCAACAAAGTCCATCCTCAGGATTCCTCCTCTACAACTTCCTTGGAAACCAGGTCCGAAGAAGATGAGCAATTTCAGAAGCGTAAAAGTGAGTCGCTGCTCCCCGCAACCCCAACTCCCACTGCCTGGCCCAGATTTCAGGCCTGACTCGGGCCCTGCACTGACCTTCGGCAGATCATGAGGCATGACTCTAACCTGCACGCATATTCCATTGGCTATCCGCTCACCTGGCTGTCCATCATCCATCTTTTGTTCCTTGAACGACGCACCTCTTAGGCCATCTGCTACTTGTTCATCCAGTCATTGCCTTGCATATGTACACTCACTGATTGAACATTTCTTCTTGTCTCATACAGGTGCCTGGCCTGCCTGGGCCCTGGAAGCACAGAGAAAAAAAATCCTGCCCTCAAGGGGCTCCAAGACGGGGGGTGGTCACTTAGACAACCAATCCTAGACTAGCCCACCATATCAGGGCAGTTACCACTGTGGATTCTATTTGTCCACATTTGCCCCCACTCAACCATGAGCATCTTGACAGAGATTGGGAACCGGTGTCTGAATGAGGGTCTTGAGGGCAGGAGGGACCTTAGCTATTAATTCACAGTCCCCCAAGCTTGGCCTCTAATGGTTCAGTAAACAGAGCAACAGCCTCACAAACAAGCAGAGAGGGGCAGGTACCTAACTGGATAGCAGCAGGGAAGGCAGCTAAAAGGAGGGGACGTTCCAGCAGGATCTCGGAGGGAGAGGGAGAGTTTACCCAGACGATGGGTTAGGGACGAGAATGGGGTTTTCCGTGCTTAAGTTGCCACGTGGGTAGAGAAAGGCCTGGAGGTGTAGAAGCATGAGCCTGCAAGATGAGCCTGAGTAGACCACAAATCCCAAACAGGCCGGCATCTGCCACAGAAGGGGTCAGGACGGTGGCCGCAGGACCAGCACAGGACTAGTCTATGGGCACTTCAGCGAGTGAATGGTAGGCAAGCAGGCAGGCATGAAGACGAACCCCAAGTCAGTCTGGGAGTACGCCTCCTCCTCCAACACAGACTTGACTTTCTGTCCCCCTTACAGCCGCCAGAACTCAGCGGGCCCACAAGAAGCTGCACACCGTGGATCTCTTCCACAGGCTGTGGGAAAAATTAAGCCACCTCACTCAGCGCCTCCGGGGAATGCTTAGGAACCTGACTGAGTCCTTACCCTTTGAAGCCTTCATCTTCCTCGTCGTCAGCCTCAACACTATCATGCTTGTGGCCCAGACTTTTGCCGAAGTCGAGGTCCGGGGTGGTAAGAGTTGGGGACTCCCCTTTCACATGGAGCCGGCCATAGATCTTGTTCCAGGCCTCCTGTGGGCCTAATCTAGTGTCGGGCGGTTTATGTAACTTAGCTCATTTGATTCTGACCCGTGGGAAGTCGACAGCATTGCCCAGTATTCAAGATGAGCCTCAGAGATTTTGCTGAGGTCAACCAGTCAGCCACAGACAGGCCCGCAAAACTGGAGGACGTGCTGTTCGTGATACAGACACCAGGTGGCGCGCCAACCCTAAACACGCCGCTTTGCGGGGCAGCTGGTGGAACCCAGGTCGCCCAGAAGGGCCCGGAGACCCTGGAATGCTGTGGAAGGGTGAGGGTGGAAAACTGGGGAAGGTGGGCCCTAGGACTCCTGGTAGCAAGGTGAAAGAAAGGCCTGCCACAGCACACATTAACTAAAGAGAGAATAAAGGTGGCTGCATTCTTATTCTTACGGTGTGAAATGAATGTAATATTCACAAAAATGCTAGAGACAGACCGGTGTCGTCACCGGACCAAGGTGGGTCTGCTGCTTGGTGAGTTACAGGCAGACTACACCAGGTTGAGTTAACTCACAAGGTCATCTTTGTCTGTAGAAATAAGGACATCAAGGGAATACTTTCTTTTCTTTTCTTTTTTTAACATTTATTCCTTTTTTGAGAGACAGAGAGAGAGAGAGAGAGAGAGAGAGACAGTGTGAGCGGGGGAAGGACATAGAGAGAGGGAGGCACAGAATCTGAAGCAGGCTCCAGGCTCCGAGCCGTCAGCACAGAGCCCGATGCGGGGCTCGAACCCACCAACCACCGTGAGATCCTGACCTGAGCCACCCAGGAGGCCCCAAGGGAAATACTTTCTAAAGCTGTGATTCCCCTAACAAGGGAAAGCAGACTCCTTTTACTGGGGCTGGGGATGAATATTCAGAGGAGGATTTTAACATTATAATGAGGCTGAGAGGAACTTTCTGGCAACTCTCGGATTCTGTGCGGGCAGTCTTTCTCAAATGTTTCTTTTTTCGGTTCCAGCAGTTCCTTCCTTAGTCTCTAAAAGGTAAGACTGACTGACAGGTAGAAGCTTCTAGAAGTTTCCTGAATTCAGGAGATCAGTCCTGAGTTCAGGGGGTCAGGCCAGGGATGGTGTTATCACTGCTTTACAGACAAGAAAACTGAGGCACAGAGCGGTGAAAACACACAGCCATCAGGGCAGAGCCGGGTGCTCCCTGCAGGGCTGTGTGAGGTTCCAGAGGGGAGGAGGGGAGAGGGGCTAAGGTTGCTGGGGGTGGCCCCGAGTGAGCCGCTTGTGTCCGTGCAGAGTGGTACTTCATGGCCTTGGACTCCATTTTCCTCTGCATCTACGTAGTGGAAGCTGTGCTCAAGATCATTGCTCTAGGCCTCAAGTATTTTTCTGACTCCTGGAACATTCTGGGTGAGTGAGGATGGTGTGTGTGTCTGTGTGTGTGTGTGGAGGGAGCCACGGGACTGCTAGAGGAGGCTGAGGACGAAAGCGGAGGGCGTTGGTGTCGGGAGGACAGGGGGTCTGGGAGCCAGGTGCCTGGGCAGGAGTCAGTGACACCCAGCCCCCCGCTGTGCCCTCAGACTTCTTCATCATGATCATGGCTATGCTGGACTTCATGCTCTTGCAGTTCAACTCCTTCTCCTTCGTCTACCACCAAAGCGTCTTCCGGATCTTCAAGGTCTTCAAGAGCCTGCGGGCCCTGAGGGCCATCCGGGTCCTGCGGAGGCTCAGGTCAGCTGGGCCATGGTTGCCCACCCCGGTGTGGGGACTGCACAGGAGATGGGGACACGGGCCCGGGCAACCAGCGTGTCTCCTGCGACCTGTTTAAGGGATGGGGGCTCCAGCCCACTTCTGATAAGCCTCCTGCCGTCTGCTCAGACCAATCATTTTCCAGAGAGGGCTGGACTGTCCCAAGCCCCGGGCAAAACGGGGACCTCCTGCCCGCACTTGCAGTTTCCGGCTGCCGGGCACAGATCCCCACCCCTGCTCCTGCATTCAGCCTCGCTCTCAACTTCTGCCCACAGCTTCTTGACCAGCCTCCAGGAAGTGACCGGGACTCTGGTCCGGTCCTTGCCGTCCATCACCGCCATCCTTAGCCTCATGTTTACCTGCCTCTGTATCCTGTGCTGTGGGGGCTGGGGTGGGAGCCCGAGGTGCTGCGGTGGAAGGGTTTGTAGCGGTGTGTGTGTGGGGGGGGGGGGGGGGGTGGGCGGGACCCTGTGAGCCTGGTTTGGCCCTGAACAGCCAGTCCTCTTCTCTGTGGTGCTCCGGGCTCTGTTCCGTCAATCTGACCCCAAGCGCTTCCAGAACATCTTCACCACCGTCTTCACTCTCTTCACCATGCTCACCCTGGACGACTGGTCCCTCATCTACCTGGACAGCCGGGCCCAGGGTGGGACAGGCCCCAGGCTGGGTGCAGGGCAGGGGCTTGGCTTGGGAGGGCAGACCCCGAGGGCTCCGTTACCCCGTATGCGAAGTGGGGCTTCTGATGCTGGCAGGGGTGCCGTCAAGGAACTCACAGCTCGAACGACGCCCTCTCTCCCAGGCGCCTGGTACATCATCCCTATTCTCATGATTTACATCATCATCCAATACTTCATCTTCCTCAAGTAAGGACTCCACCCCTACTTTGCTCCCCAGCTTCACCCCCACTCCCCACCTAACTTGGGGCACCCCTGCCCAGCCTCTCCAGCCATCTCCCCTCGGTTGTGCCCCAACGAACCCGGAGGAGGGTTGCAGGGCGTCTCCTACAGCCTCCTCCTTGAGAGTACCCACCCCCACTGCCCATCCCCACCATCCCCAGCCTGGTGATCGCCGTCCTGGTGGATAACTTCCAGATGGCTCTGCTCAAAGGCCTGGAGAGAGTAAAGCAGGAGGTACTGAGTGCGGTGGGGCAGGTGGGCCGGTGAGGGAAGCCAGAAGGGGTGGGCACAGAGGCTGGAGGGAAGGGTGGAGGGTGTTCCAGAAAAAGGCAAACAGGGGACTCTGGCAGGACAAAAGCCTTTTCTTCCCAGAGGGCAGCCCGGATCCATGAGAATCTACTGGATGACTCACTGACCGAACTCAGAAAATCAGGTGCTGGCCCTCCTTCCACGGTCAGACACAGAATTCCGGTCTCAGTGGCAGAGTTTGAGAATCCGAGACTCGGGAGAACTTACAGAGCTTAGACCTTTGGTCCAAAGAGCTCTAAGGCGATCCTCTAAAAGCCAATTAAGCGGATAGTCAATTCTTGAAAGCCCCCTTTATGAAATGACTAATTAGCCAGATTATGATTTGCCAAATAGTCATTTCTTCTAATAACTTATAAAGGTTATAGCGGTTGGTTTTACATGGGATGGTTTTGACTGCCTACACACTCGTCCAGACTCACTCAAAGTGGATTGAGAGTAAAAATTGAAGTTTCCTGTACATGTTCATTTTTACAAAGCCGATTTCCTGAACGATTGACGTTGAGACAGTTGGTTTGCTTCCTGCTTAAAGATCTTCAGAACTTTAGAATCTGAGCTCCAAGAATCCCACTCTTAGGCTCATCAACACTAGAGGACTAAGGATCCCCAGGGGTCACCTGGTCCCTCACCTGCCCCCTCCATCAGGGTTAGACACTCAGGGCAAAAATGCTTAAGGAAAAAGAGGAATTAATTGGCTCAAATTACTTAGCAAATTCAGGGTGTGGGGGTTTTCAGGAATGGCTGGATCCAGGACTCGAATGCTGGTCAGGAGTTGGTCTCCTTCTACCTCTCTGCTCTGTAGTCCTCTGTGTGGTTTTGTGCTTAGGGTGGTTCTTCCCTTGTGTTAGGAAAATGGCCACCTGCCACTCTAGCCCCAAATCCTTGCAAATTAGCCATCCCTAGCATGCCCAGCAGAGAGGTCCTCTTCTCCCAACTGTTCCAACAAGGACCCAGAAATGAGGCTTCTTTTCTTTGATCATCTGACGATTTTGGAACCAATCACTATAGCCAAAAGAATAGGCTGTTCTGATTGGCCAGGTCTGGGTCACATGTCCTTGGAGGTAGGGGGCAGGGTCAACCCCTGCTGGATGGTGTGGACCCAAAAGGCACAGGAGTGATTCCTCAGGAAAACTGGGGGACTTTCACCAGAAGGAGAGACAAACGAACAAACAAAACTGATACCCACTCTGCATGGAGAAGCCATCTCTTTGGGGCCATCATGGACAAAAACTCCTTTAGCCCCATTTGATTTTTGTTTTTTAATGTTTATTTTTTGAGAGAGAGAGAGAGAGAGAGAGAGAGAGAGAGAGCACGAGTGAGGGGAGGGGCAGAGAGAGAGGGAGACACAGAATCCGAAGCAGGCTCCAGGCTCTGAGCTGTCAGCACAGAGCCCGACACAGGGCCTGAACTCACTAACCGTGAGATCATGACCAAGTTAGACGCTTAACCGACTGAGCCACCCAGGTGCCCCATCCTTTAGCCCCGTTTGAATATCTCTGTGACACAAAAGGTTCCTTCTACCTCCTCTCGATCCAGGCATCTCCTTGACGTTCCCCTTTTTTATATCCAGAGCCTGAAGAGGTGGTGAGTGAACATACCAAACAGAAGCAGTTCATTGAGAAGAAATTTGGGACCATGACTGAGAAGTAAGGAGGCGCAAAGGGAGGGGCGGCCATGGTCTGGCAGGGAAAGGGACATCGTCCACCTCTCTGGAAGGGGGGGTGGAGCGCCAAGGCTCAGGTAGAGCCTACGGGTGGAGGTGGAGACCACAAGTGACTTCTGCTCACCCAGAGCCATCTTGTGTCGCCAAGAGAATCCCACGAGCGGTGCCTAGAGGGCCATGAGAGCTCCTCGAGGCTGAGGACAAGCGCAGGGCATCGGAGAGGTCCCAGAGAAACAGCGATCCTGCTCATCTGTTTACTCAAGGAGCATCCCTGACCCTTGCTCTGGGTCAGGCCCTGCGAGGGTTCCAGGGACCCAAAGATGACACGGACTAGGCCCGCCCATGACAACCCTATTGCTAAGGACCTGTGCTGGGCCATGGAGAGCAGTGCTCGGTTAGGTGGAGGGATGAGAAGGATGGGTCGAGGAGCGGCTTGGGAAAAGGCCTGGGAGGCAGATGGTCAACACCCCATTCTCGTCGAGTCAATTGGCCAATTGGTCCAGGATGGCTGGGGACTTGTGGCTGTGCTCCTGGCTGGGGGACCTCGGCACAGACTCCAGCTTCCTGGCTCCCCAGAGAACCTTCTCTCTGAAAGCTGGGCCCCCCTCTACCTCAGCCAGTCAGGCTCTAAGCCAGCCGACAGGGCAGCCTGACTCCTGGAAGCCTCCAGCCTCTCCTCACCCACCATCAGAGCTCAAGCCCCAACAGGCCCTCTGTGATCAAGCCTTTGCCAGCCTCCCTCGTTGCCTTACGGCCACTCCCACCCTGGCACATCTGGGCCTTTGCCCACACTGTCCTCTCTAACTGGAGTGTCCTCTGGCTGCCAGTGCCAGGCTCAAGTGACCAAGATTTGGGAGAGCTGAGCTCCAATCCGGCTCGCTTCACCTCCCGGCCCTCCCGGCCCCTCCCTCCACGTTCCAGCAACTTGGCCCCTGGCACAGCGGACCCTTGGCACCTTTCCTTGGGGGTTTCTTGGCCTCCAGACTCTTCCCCACTGGTCCACCTCCACTACGAGTGCTCTCTGTTCTTGTTTGTGTTGTTGTTGTTCATATGTTTTACTCTTTCCTTTCTTAGTGGTCTTTGTTAAAAGTAGTTTGGGCTTTTCCTTCATCGTCAGCATTTAAGACCCTACAAGACGCTTGCCTCCTTTAGGCATCCACTCTCTACAGCCTCCTTCCCTGAGGCCTGCCCTGGCCCCCAGCGTAACCCCGTTCTTCTGGAGTAGGGGACCAGGAACCTTGCCTAAGCCTGGCAAACCCTCACGTGTCTTTCAAACTCAGCTCCATGGCACTTCCTCTGGAAGCCTTTTCTGATCCCCGGTAGTGGATGGGGTTTTCCTCCTCGGGCACCCTCAGCACTCTGTGTTTCCACTTATCCCGAGTGTAAACACTCAGTTTGCTTTCCTGGCTCTGCTACAGGCTGAGCTTCTTAAGGGCGAGGAGGGTTTCTTGTTCATTTCTGTGTCCTCAGAGCACCTGGCAGTGTTCATTTATTTCAGTGTCATTTGGTGGATGGATTTATAATACAGGCGGGTGATGAGGGGGTTGATGGGTGGGTAGTCGGCTGGATGAATGGTTGGGGAGGGGGGTTGTGAGGTGGATGACTGCACAACACGGTGAAGGGGTGGGTGGCTGGGTCCAGGGACGAGCAGGTAGATGGGGGCGCGGGTGAGCAACTACAAGGTTGGGATGGTCGGATGAGTGAGTGGATGGCTGGGTAGGTGGGGGCATGAATGGGTCGATGGGTGAGTGGGTGCCTAGAGAGGTATGGGGTAGTTGGAGGGGCAAGCAGACGGGTGGGTGGAGGGAGGGAGGGATAATCGGGAGGGTTAGCGTCCTCCGTGGCACAGGCACGCGCGGGGCTTTTTACTCGTGGAAGAGAAGCACCGCGAAAGGCCACGCTCAGAAGAGCCGCGAGGGCGGGCTGGTGGGTGTCAAGCAAGAGGAGCTGGAGTGGGGGGAGGGCTCTGGCAGCCCAAAGGGCCCTGCCAGGCAGGTCAACTCGGCCTCTCCTCTGCCCCCCTCCCGCCCCCAGGCAGCGAGAACTCCTGTTCCACTTCCTGCAACTGGTGGCCGGGGTGGAACATCATCAACAGAAATTCCGCTCCCAGGCATCCGTCCTGGACGAGATTGTGGACACAGCATTTGAGGTGAACAGGGCAGGACCAGAGGAGAGGGGCCGGCATGGGAGGACCCCAGAAGGCCAGGCATGGGAGGCTCGCCCCCAGACGTGCCCCTAAGGGTCACAGGGGCAGGCGAGAGGACAGAGGCCAGTACTGGCTCAGTCGGCCTCCCATCCTACCCCTGCAGACTGGAGAAGAGGACTTCAGGAAGTGACCCCTCGATGGAGAGAGACATGGGATGAAAGCCTTCGGCCTCTGGCAAGCTGCCCACCAGGGTGGGCCAGGACAAGTTCCTACATCTGCTGGAGTGGTTGTCGGGCCCACAGGGCTGGGCCCTAACAGAGTTTTAAAACCCCAAGTGGCTCTGTGTCCTCCCTGGGTAAGCCAAGGCACAGGGCAGGGGAACTGTGTGCACTGGCGGGTGTACATGTGTGTGTGTGAGTGTTGTGTGTGACAGGCGCTGTTCTTGGTCCCCTCCAGCCCCCCACCCCCACCCCCAGGGCCTGCATCCTGGCTCGGGCCCACAGTGCATTAGCAGCAGCCAGAGAGGTGACTCAGAAAGGGGGCCAGGCTCGGTGCTGGAGGGGTGAGTGGGCAGTCACCTTGCTTCGGGGAGGAAGGTCCATCTGGCCCCAGAGTTGGGAGGAAAAAGAACCAGCTGGAACAGCCCCTGGTTGTCAGGGCCTGGGGGATCAGTAGGTTCCAGAAATAGGGGCTCAGAGTCCAGGAAGCCGGGCCTACCGAGACCCTCAGAATCCAGTACAAGAGTGCCGACCTGATGGCGATAACATGCACTCAGAGGTCAGAGGTCATTGCCATACCCTGCCCTGCCTGGGGTCACATTAAAGAACCCAAGTGAGGGGAAGCAGGGTGGAGGCTGTTCAAGTCCTCCTGGCCTCAGGCTATTGGTTGGAGTGCAGGTGGGGGTGGGTGGGAACACAACGTATGTGTATATGTGAGTGTGTGTGTGTGTGTGTGTGTGTGTGTGTGTGTTGAGGGGACAGATGAGCCTCTGTTGGAGGAAAGCAGAGAATGAGACTAATGGTCGCCCCCACTCCCAACCCTGCCTGGTCTAGGGCTTAGATGAGTTCCCCTACTTTCAGCCTGAACCTGGGCAAAATGCCCAGAGCCCGGCCCCATGGCCTTGTTGGAGGTAAGGCTCTGACCCAGGTTCCCAAGGGCCTGGGCCCGGTGCCGGAGACCTAGTGCTGAGTCAGGCTTGAGCCCAGCCTTGGCACTTCACAACCGGAGTGGGGCGTTGCACCGTCTACGGCAGCCACCTCGTCCCTGGTAGAGCGAGGCCAGGGCACAGTACGGGCTGGAGGGGGTCAGGAGCAGGATGGTTTTGCCAGTCTCCCTCCCCCTCCACCACCTCTAGGCTGGGCCAGACAGAGGTGAAGACTCCAGGCCCTCGGGCAGAAGCAGAGCCTCACTCCCTGGCCCGGCCCGGGGTACCGCCTGGCCCGAGGCCCGGGAATAGACTGTGTAGACGAGATGCCATCTGGGATCCGGGCACTGATTCCGGGGGTGGAGAGGCCACCTGGCAGATATCTGCAGGCGTCGCCTCACCCACCGCCTCACGCATTCATTGAGTAAGCATTTCCTGCCACTTCCCCTGCCCAGTGTCGGAGGCTCCTGCTAGGTGGCCCACGGGAGCCCTTCCAAGCGGAGGCCGACCTCCACACTCCATGGCCCTGGGCTGTCTGAGCTGTCTCGTCTGACAGGCTCAAGCAGGGCTGAGGTTTTCCGTTGCACCCCTAGTTCCCGTCAAACTCAGCCCCTTCGCTCCTCAGTGTTCCGTGTGGAAGTTACCTCTATTTTCCGCCTCCCCATCCCTACCCCTACATAGCCTCTGGGAGCAGAGGGCAGGGCCTGGCACCCGGGGCTGCTCCTCATTAGGTCCTAGCACTGGGCAGGGGGCTGGAGGCAGGCACGATGGGGGCAGTGAGGGACAGAAGACCGGGGCAGGGGCATTCCCCAGGTCCACAGCCACCAAAGTTCAGCCCGCCAGGGCCTGCTGGGGCCCACGCCTAGTGCTCCCAAGGGATCCTGTTCCAGGTGTGTGTGCGTGTGTGTGTGTGTGTGTGTGTGTGTGTGTGTGTGTCTGAGGCACAGCTCCCAGTGGGGGATGTGGGTCTCTGGGGTTATGTGTTTGGAGGTCTGTATACATGTCCAGGCTGCTTGGGGTGGAGGGTGTTACTTCTGTGTGCACCTGTGTTTCTGGAGCATCCAAGTGTGTATTGTGGTTTGTGTGTGTGTATGTGTGTATATAGTGAGGACGAATGGTACACACATATGCAGTTGTGCATAAAATGTTGCAGTTCCGTTTTCTTTAAATGACATCAAATTGCATCTGTCCCCTCATCCCTCCTGTGGGCAGATGTGACCTCGGTCCCCTTGGGGCTTCCTGTCCGTCCCCTTCCAGGAGTCTTGCCTGGGGCAAAGCACTGGGGAGTCCCCCTGGCGTATAGCCCACAGTGTATCCTTGAAAGCCGCTGTCCCTGCCCTCAAGGTCTCGTGGCCTGTGGGGACTCTGCCATCTCTGGCCCACGTGAGGGTATGGGATTCTCACAGGCTGCGAACTCTGAGTCCTGGGCAGCGGGGAGTGAAGCACTCAGGAGAGTCCAATGTGAGAAGCCGGCAGCGCTTTATTGTGACAGATACATCCATGGATGTGTGCCTTCCGCGCCGCACCTGCTCCCTCCGGTGCCCATGCCTGAAGGGGTCTAGGTTATGGTCACACAGTTATGCTTTAGAAGTTGGGAGGAATTCTGCCAGGGGACCACCAGGATCTCGAAGTCACAGAGCAGTTTCTGCAGGGAGAGAAGGAGAGGTGAGTGGGGCCCCAGGCCTGACTCCCGGTAACCGCCATCCTCAGCCTGCGACGCTGTGCTCTGGGGTTCGAGAGCGGCGGTCACTGGCCCAAAGGGACAATGAGTCAGATGGCCGGGACTAGATCCCAGATCTTGCTGGCCTGCTCCTGTGAGGGAGAAGCCCGTCTCCTCCTCTCTGTACCCCACCCTGGCCTGGTGAGTGAGTCATCCAGGTGGCAGGGACAGGTTCAGCCAGACATCAGCCTGGCCAACCAGACCAGTTCGGGCCGGACAATCTAGGGCCTTGGGTGCTGGGCAGTGGGATGCGGGGCTGTTACCTCCTCCTGCACGCCTGTGGCCAGGGGGCAGGTAGTGACATCTACGCCATCTCCGGTGGCCACGTTCTTCCGGCAGGCTGTGCTCCCCATCTCTAGGGTCAGGTAGTACTTGATGCCGGCCACCAGCTGGGGAGGGAGGGCAGGAGCGGGTGAGGGGCACCGGAAAACTACCCCGGACCCAGACCTCTCCCCCCTCTCCACGTTTGGCATGCTGGGCTGGGCCTCGGGATTCAGACCCTGGATGGGGAAGTTCTGGTGGCGACCCCTGGGGAGAGGGGCGGAGGCCCGGGCTACACAGGAAGCTGAGACCCAGGTGTGCACATGTCCTGAAGCCCACCGCCCCATCTCCCTCACTCCCCTCTCCCCAGTCCGCCCCTCAGGGCGGGGGCTACCGTGAGGCTAGTGAGACAGGGCTGGATCCCGTCCACTGAAAGCTGGATAGGTCGTTCATAATGAATTCTTGGCATTAATCCGATTTAAAAAATACATCGTATGAAAATGTCCCGATTACTCTCGTGGCACCCCCTCAACCTGGCCACCGGCTGAAAGCCCTGCTGGCCTGGTGGGAGGCTGCCTCTCGCCCCTGACCCGCCCGCCCGTCCACACCTGACTCTGGGCCTTGAGGATCCTGGTGTCGCGGAAGTAGTAGAGGCTGTTGCTGCCCATGTTGTAGCTGGCCACGGCCGCCTGCGCTGCCTTCTGCACCTGCGGGTCACTGAGTGACAGGTTCTGGCGTTCTCCGACTCTGCGTTCCGCCCGGCGGGCACGGGCGTCACCGGGCAGCGCCAGGAGGCAGAGCGCGAGCAGGCCCAGGCCCAGAGCCCGCGAGAGGCTCGGGGGCGCCATGGCCACGGTCGGTCGGTCGGTCGGTCGTCAGTGTCAGGCCCTCAGGGGCGCGCCGTTTTTATAGGCCAGCGGCCCCGCCCGCCCCGCCCACCCCGCGGCAGAGGCAGAGCCGGGGAGGGGTGGGAGCCTGGGCGATCTGAGAGGCCGCCGTCCTCGCGCCAAAGGGGGCAGTCCATGGCCCCAGCACACCTGTGTCCCCCGCGATGCTGCCCTGCCCTCCAGGGACACACCCAGTTCGTGAGTGAAAGGACCGTGACAGTCCCCGGCAAGTGCCACCATTCAAACAGTTCCATGGAAAGCTCAGCCGGCATGAAATACCTACAACCGTTGGCGAGGTCTTACTATTGCCACCGTTTGCTACCTGTGTAACCTGGAAGGAATGCCTTAATCGCTCAGTGCCTCAGTTTCCCTCTCTGTAAAATGGGTTGCTGTGAGAACTCAACAGGCAAAGTGCTTGGAGAAGCCCTGGTCCTATAAATATGACAGGAAAGGAGACCAGTGCACTGAGCTGGGCACCGTTTGACCCTCCCGGCCAGCATGAAATGGGAATTGGTAATGTTTCCACCTTACGCAGCGAGCCACAGGATGCAGAGGGGAGAACGATTTGCCCCAGGATGTCAGCTAGTAAACAGTAAGTGATGATGCTGGCTTTTGAGCCCAGGCAGTCGAACTCAAATCTGTGCTTTCAGACCACGCTGAGCCCAAAAGATGAAGACGGGCCAGAAAGAGGGGTGTGTGTCATACCAGCTCAGCTCTGGTGACTTGGACAAGTCCCATGGCCTCCCAAGGCCTCTGTGTCATCATCGAGGATAGGTGACCACTCTTACCTGCTAAGGTTATACTGGCATTAACACCCGGGACTGGGCCACCCATAGGTAAATTGTGCTTGCTGGAGGTAGCAGCCAAATAGGGCACTAGGAGTTTTTTTAGAAAAATCTGGTAATCAATGGACAGCACTGAAGCAGCTAACACGGGAGAAGTCTGAATCTTGGTGGACTTCCTTATTTGTGTTTTAGAGTTCAGTGTAGCTTGTACTTTTAATCACGAGTTGTGGGGGGTAGGGGTGCATTTTGCTCTGGGGCACGAAGATCTTGTTAGTGCTTAGGGCCTCCAGGGATCTCGCTTGGGGCTTGTAAGGGGTAGTGGGTTATAGTACCTGACAAACCGTGGGGGGCTATTACGATGGTGAATATTACGACCAGGTAGAATTCCCGGTCGGTCGCAGAATCCCGGGGCCAGGAAGGGCCGTGATTTCCTCCCAGGGAGACCCAGACCAGCTGCTCCCCACCCCCTCAGCCCAGCTGTGAAAACCAATCTGGGATTCCAAGGAACAGTCACACAGTCACAGGATAGGCTCAGGTGTCTGCCTTAAAGGGACAGATGCCCGTTTGTGGGAGAGCCGGCTCACTTGTGGCTTAATGAGGCAGAAACCCAACCTGAGAGAACCTGGGAGGGGGTGGAGTAAGAGGCTCAGGGCAGAGGAGGGAGAGGCAGCCCCAGGGGGCCGGGAGCCTCCCCAGGCTCTCCCCGTCCTGCTCTGCCATTACTTGGAGCTCAGCCATGGCCACACTTACCTCCAACAGCTCCTTGGAAAACCAGCCAAGGCCTCGTCTCTGACCCACCAAGGGCCGGTGGGTCCCTAGCTCGCTGGCCCCTACCCTCCCCCTCACTCCTTTGCACCGGTGCGAATGAGCACCACAACCTAACAGTCTCCAAAGATCTTTCACCCACTGGTCTATCCTAAGCACTCTTAGGTAGTAAGCATCGAGCTTGTTTTTCAGATGAAGAAAGTGAATCAGAGAGCTCAGGTCATTTGTCTAGGGTCACACAGCTAGAAGCGGTGTCTTGGTGGGAAAAGAGGGATGGGGCGTCCTGGTATGTGAGTCCTGGACGTGAGTCCCATGTCTCCACGGGGATATGAGGTCTGCTGTGTAGGCGGAGGCTCCCTGGAGGCAGGGGGACCCCAAAAGGATTTTCCCAGGGCTGGGTCTCATCTGGAGAAGAGCCCTCGGCCTGGGCTCCATCCTGTCGGGACCACTCTGGCTTCCAGAAGGAGGCATGGGCCAGGTGTGAGCTCGGGGTTGGCCCTCCCTACCGGCCATAGGGCACAGTCTTCTTTTTTGCTGTGGCCCAGGGATCCCAATCCAGGTTGCCCGTGGCACCACCCTCTTGCCTCTGGCCGATGGGTCTTGCTGACCAGGGTGGGCTCTCGACATCTTCACCCTGGGATCAGGCTACTCGGGGCCTCGGTGCTGCCCCCAGAGCCCTCTTCCCTGGACTTCCAGTTGGGCCACGGATATTCCCTCCCCCGGGGCTTCGCTCCCCTTGCCCTAAGCACATCTGAGAAAAGAGACGTTAAGGCAAGGAAAGCTGAGATCCAGGAAGCTCCCATCGGTGGAGGAGTGCCCCAGAGTGCCCGGGGCTTCAGGTTCATTAGCTGGTTGAACCTTTACCAACCTATACCAGGTGACAGAGGAGAGAAGTCAGGCTCAGAACAGTGAGCAGCTGGCCCCAGGTCACACGGCAAGTCGAGGAGGCCCTGATTCAGAAGCGGGTCTGGCTGGCTCCTTCAGGCTGTCAGCAGTCGAGGCCACGAGTGACAGTAGAAAGAGCCTTGGGTCCCTGAGGGGGTGTGGGCAACGGGGAAGGGGGTTGATAGGAAGAACGTATCTTCTGAGCCTTTCACACCGTCTGGGCTGCTACTGGGCCAGAGTGGGTTGGCGTGTCTCAGGCTGGGGTTCATCCCTAGCCTCCCATTTCCCTCCGGGAACAGCAGGACCCCTTCCGGACCCCAGAGCGTGGAAGTTGGGTTCACCCCAAGCTCTGGCCACATCTGAGTACTCATAACTAGAGTGGCCGAGCGGGTCAAGCTCTGGCTGGGTACCGCAGGGGAGGGAGGAACAGGGGGCAGTATCTGCTGACTCCCGTGCCCACCCGTGCCCCCTGGCCGGGCACATCCTGTTGAGCAGTTTGGGTTGACATTTAGATAACCTCCTACCCGTCCCCGCTCAGGTCTGCTTTCTCCAACATTACAGGCCTTGGTCCCTATGTCCTGCAGGCTAAGTTGGGGCTGGATCTCTGAAGCCACCCTGTCACAAAGTACATTCTAGATGCCTTCTGTCTCCTGCTGCTCTAGGACTGAACCAGGAACTTGTGTGGGGTGCACTAAGGGACCCAGATAAAGGGTTTCGACCTTTAACGTGTCACAGACGCTGCCTGAGCCCCAAGTGAGAGGTGAGATAGCAGGGCCCAGCCGCTTCAGAGACAAAGACTGTGGGCGAGGCAGGGAAGGGCCCACGAGACTGTGGGTGAGGAGGAAGCAGAGCGGGCAGTGTGGCCCACGAGCTTCTGCTGGGCGGGCCCCCTTGCCAGAACCACGAGAGGCAAGACCTGCCAACCGGCATGGGCAGGAGCCATGGGAAGGGTGTTGTGGGGGAGGAGGGAGTCTCCATTGCCTCCCGAGCGTCAGCAGCCATCTGGCAGCGTCAGGATTGAGGTAGGGGGAGGGCATGGCCCTGCCGAGCCCCTGCCTGAGCACCCCAGGCCCGTGTGGCAGTGTCACACCGCAAAGGGTTGAGGCTGAGGGGACTCTGAGGTGGCCCTGGACCCATCCAGGAAAACATCTGAAACTTAGCCTGAAACTCCACGGACGGCCTGAATTACCACCGCGGTCTGGGAGTCAGACTGGCATCCTCCCAGAAAGTGGTCTGTAACACAAGCTGGGCCCTGCTCTGGCCACCTGGTGCCCTTCCAGGAGGGCTGCTCACTTTCCAGACCCAGCCCCGCACTCACCCCTTACCCCGACCAATAACCATCCTGTTTTCCAAGTAATCACGTAATTGCTCTATCCCTGGGGCCTTACTTTTGATTTCCTTTTTATCCTTCCACTGTTCTGAGACGTAGCTTATACCGGAAAAGCACACAGTGCGTATGTGTTAACAAATTAGTCGACGCCTGTATTGCCACCCCCGCCCCCAAGCCCCCCGCTGCTCACACCTCCTTCCCCCAAAGGGAACTACTCCGCTTCTACTCGTCTTTTTTCTAGAGTCTTACCACCTATACAGGGATCCCTGAGCAGGGATCCACTTAACTTTACGTGAACGGCATCACGGCATTTGACATTTTGGGCGCTCGGTTCACCTGTCCTTTGTTCACGTTCACTGGTACCGACAGCCGTTACGGTTGGTCCAGTTGGGGGTTGTTATAAATGAAGCTGCGGTGAACACGCATTCGTGAGCACGCGTTCAGGTGCGGACATGCGAGAGTCCTTGGCAGTGGCCCCGGGAGCAGACCTGCAGGGTCACAGGACAGGTCTTATCTTTAGTTTCACTAGAAAACGCCCAACTGTTTCCCCAAGGGCTCATACCAATTTACACTCCCACCGGCTGCATGGAAACTGTTGCTTCACTCCCTCATCAGCACTTAGTATTGTTTGACTTTGGAATTTTTGCCAGGGAGTGGACAACGGCATCTCATTTGCGTTTCCGACTCCTGTGATCGAGCACCTTTTCCGAAGCTTATCCCCCATTTGGGGTGTTCCTTTCATGGCTGCCATTCAAGTCTTTTACTCTTTTTCTATCTTGTCTGCTTCGTCTTCATCATCGTCAAGTTCTCTGGATGCAGCCCTCTGTTGTTTATGTGTGTTGCCCGTATCCTTTCCCACCCTGGGGTAGCATTGCCACTCTCTTTGGAACTTCAGACAAAGTTGCTATTAGCGGAGTTGAGTTTATCAACTTTTCCTTCACTTTTCCCTTCCCCGGGATCACGAGAATCTTCACATAGTATCCCAATTTTTTGCGTCTAATACCTGTCACGCTCCCCTCACCAGACTGTAAGTCCTGCGGGGAGAATTCTGTAAGCAAGGAGTTCCTCATCAGTGGTCCGGGGAAAGAAACAAAGCCAAGCAGGGCTGGGTGCCACACGGCTAGCGTTATACCTGATCCTTACAACCACCTCATTTGCCAAGTGGGAAAACAGAGGCTTGGAGAGGCCAAGTGACGTGACCAGGGAACAAAGGGCCCTCAGGTACGTGGGTTTTGAGCTACATTTTGAGGGCCAATCTGGCAACTTCCGAGCAGGAAGTCCATGGTCAAATTACTTAGTCTCTCTGAGCCTCTGGTTTCCTCACCTACAAAAGAAAAAACAATTACCTCTTACCAGGGGAGAAAAATATGCTTGCAAGGATCTTAGCTGCGGGCCTGGTTACCACTGAGCGTTCAACAAAGACCAGGACAAAAATATACCCAACAAAAGTATAACTCACTCGAGCCCGCGTAGTTGTGATGTCCACGTTCTTTCTGGCTCCCTAACCTCCCTAAGAGAGCCAGAGGCCTGGCCACTCCTCCCAAAGGCCAGGAAAGCACCCGATGATTGGCAGGTGAACTCTTACCTACATCTGATTCACCCTCTTCCCGGTACCCTGGACTCCCACTGACTTTTCCACCAGGTGCTGCCTAGCCCAGATGTTGACTCGGATGACATCTGGAACATCACAGCCCACCCAGATCCCAGGGAGATATCAGCCCACACTCCCTGCCAGGTTACTAAGGGACACGCCAAAGCACCTGGCTGAGGCCTACGTGGCTAGGGTGGCTGCCCTCCCGGGTAGGAAGGAAGCCACCAGTTTCGATCTGCACTGATAAGGAGTGTCGCAGACCTGGTCAGTCTGTGGGGAAGTCCCAGCCCACCTGCTTTTCAACGCACAAAGCCCAGTCAGGAAGGCCACTGACTTTATTGATTTAAAAAACTTTACAAGGACAGTGACTGTTTTGCCAAAAAAGAGCCAAATAGCATAAAACAGACCAGAGGTGGGGGTGGGAGTGGGGGTCAGGGAAGGGCCTGGAATCCACTCGGGAGAAGCTGGTAATTGTTGACATGAAACCGGCAGGGGATGGAGAAGGGAAATGCATGCAAGGGCGAGAATTTCAAAAAGTTGAAATGGTGAGGGGAGAGAACTCCCAAAAGACCTTGGAGTACATCAGAGGTGGAGTACGACAACAGCAATCTCTTCCTTTGTAGAGGACAGGGGAGGAGTCCCCACGCGGCTGCAAACTCTGGAGACTCCGTGCTGGGGCCAGGGGCTGGGGGCTCCCCGGAGAGCCTCACAAGAAGGCGTCGCACCACTCCCGAAGGCACCCGAAGCAGTCCCGGGACTGCTTGGCATTGGCACCGCATGTGTCCTTCAGCCATTCCCGGAAGAGATCTTCATCTTTCTTTAGCACCAGGAACTGGCCAAGGACCACGTAGGCCTGCACAACGGGCAAAGTAAAGGGCATGCTGCTCAGTGCTCGAAGGCCACTACTGTGGCTTCAAAGCACGTGAGGCTGGCGGGTACGACAGGCTCTGGCTATCCCTTCAGATCACACACCACTGTCCACCCCCAACAGTTACTCTCGCTTTCCTCACCCCTAACTGCCAGGAAACATGGTAGTCTGCCCTACCCACACTCACCGCCCCCCCCCCCAGATGCATGCAGTCACCCCGCACCTTGTCAAAGCCCCTTTCCTCCAGCTTCTTGCCCAAGACTTCACCAATCCCGGCCAGGCTCCCCACTGGCTTTTCCCCCATGGGCTCTGCCACGAAGTCTCGGTGTTTTTGGGAGGTTGTCATCTTGATCAGCTTAATCTAGGAATCCCAAGAAAAGGGAGTTAGGGCTGAAAACCGGGAACTCCCAAGGGCCCAGGGGCCCTGTTCTAGTAAGAGAACGCGAAACCAGCCATTACGGCGGCTACCCCGATCCCCCTCCTTTCACGGAGGAGAGAACCGGGGTCCAAGAAGAGTGTTTTCCCCGCCAGGCAAAAGAACCTTTCCCTGCGGGATCTGGGTTTTAGCGCTGCCCAGGAGGAAAAACTCTCCTGCCCTCACAGGTGGCGCACTCGGGGCAGCGGGAAGATTCCCAGAGTCGGTAGCCGGGGCCCTCCTTGAGCTGTCACTCCCTGTGTGTGACCTTGGCTGGGCTAAGAAGGCACTGACCCCGCCAGGAGCGGCTCCCCTGGGCCGAAAAGCAAACGAAGGGTCGCTCTGCCCCCACTCGCCCGCGCACGCCGCTCACGGAGCGACCGCGCTGGCCGGAGCGCGCGCACCTGCTCCTCCCGCGCGGCGGGGTCCACGCACGCGCTCCCGCCCCGCCCTCCGGCCCCGCCCCACGCGCGCCGCCCCGCCCCCTCCACGCGCCGCCGCGCCCCGCCCCGCCCTCTCCCCGCCCGGCGGCCGAGCCCTCTCCGAGGGCGCATCCTCTAGGCCGCTCCAGCGCTCGGGCTCCTCTCCACCCCTCCTCCCCGCGCCTCCTCCCGTCTCCAGCTCCGGCCCTGCTCCGCAGCTAGCGCTCACCGGCAGCTCCCGCTCCCGTAACGGCTCCTCCCGCCACCCGGCTGCTCCGAGCGATACCTCAACCCACTAGAACTTTCTTCCACTTCCGCTTCCGGGTCGCCTCAAGAGCCGCCTGTGAAAAAAACCTCCGAATTGGGCGCTTCTAGCCGCCTCGAGCCATAGAGATGAGGCGCTCTCGACCTCAGTGGCGCCTTTAGTAGGCTTGGCTTTCGGGTTGCCTCTCGGGAAACCCGGCTGCTTTCTGTGGTCTCGCTTCTCGGGCAGTATGTCCGGTCTCAGGAAGCTGGGGCGTCGGAGAAAACTCCGTTCCCCGCTGCACGCATCGGGAACTTAAAAACTTAGCCTCGGCTGACCTGGCGGTGGGAAGAGTTAAAGAGACGGACGAAGCGGGGGAGGGTAGCCAGGAGGCTTCCGCGGTAGCACCGGAAGTACGGTGCTCGGAAGGATCCGACCCAGGAGGGCTCGCGTAGTCCTCGTCGTCACTGGGCTTGGAGGAGTCGGCTAGAAGCCAGAGGCGCGGGGGACCTGAGTATATGTCCACGCCATCGTCGTGACCGCCGGCAGGCCGCTTTTCTGTGCCTTCGTTGGCTTAGCTGCGAAGTGAGTCGTGGGCGAGCTGCTCTCAGCCTCCTGGAGAACGAGGTCGTTCGGGCAGCGCCCGTGGGAGACGCAGGCCAGAGAGTAAGTGTGGGTCTCGCTCTCAGCGTCTTTCCTCCAGGAGAGGGAGGGAGGAGGGCAGGGGACAGCAGCTAGAGGTGACACTTTGCAGTTTCCTTTGGAAACCTTCAGCCTTGGTGGAACGAGTCCTGTCTTCTCAGTACCCAAGTCAGAAATCAGATGCCGCAGACCAAGCCGGCTTACCCGACCTTTTATGAACTTGTTCCTGGCTCGGACCATGGGTCTCTGACTATAGTGTGTTGAAAAATTGAGCATCTGTGTTGTGTGGCTGTGCTAGGGATGTACGGATGTGTTGAGGAACGTAGTTAGGTCCTCTCACACTCCTTCCCCGGGCGGCTGCTGGAATGACTTATTTCTGTAGGACATGTATTTAGTTTCTGTGATTGTGCCAGCACATGTGGTAACAGGAGGGTTTTTTTTTTATATTTATTTAAAAATGTTTACTTAAAATGTGTATTTCCGGGGGCGCCTGCGTGGCTCAGTCGGTGGAGTGTACAACTTTGGCTCAGGTCATGATCTTGCGGTCCCTGAGTTCGAGCCCTGCGGCGGGGCTCTGTGCTGACAGCTGGGAGCCTGGAGCCTGCTTCAGATTTTGTGTCTTCTCTCCCTGCCTCTCTCTTGCTCGTGCTCTGTCTCTCTGGTTTTAAAAGTAAATAAACATACATACATACATAATTAATTAATTAATTAAATGTTTATTTAGAGAGAGAGAATGAATCCCAAACAGACTCCTAAATAAATAAATAAATAAATGGAATGTTTATTTAGAGAGAGAGAGAGATTGAATCCCAAGCAGACTCCCGGCTTGATCTCACAGCTGCGGGATGAGGACCTTAGACGATGTCAAGAGTTGGACACTTAATCTACTGAGCCACACAAGCACCCCAATCAGTTGTTTTTATGTGCCATATGCTGTGCTAAGTGCTTTGCTTGCCTTCTTTTATTCTACTAACGGTGATCAGAGTTAGCTATTATTTTTCTCTGAAACTAGGGAAGTTGAACACCTGGGACATAGCCAAGATAGAATTTGAATCCTAGTAATTAGATTTTAAAGGTCATGTTCTTTTTTTTTTTTTTTTTTTAACGTTTATTTATTTTTGAGACAGAGAGAGACAGAGCATGAACGGGGGAGGGGCAGAGAGAGAGGGAGACACAGAACTGGAAGCAGGCTCCAGGCTCTGAGCCATCAGCCCAGAGCCCGACGCGGGGCTCGAACTCACGGACCGCGAGATCGTGACCTGAGCTGAAGTCGGACGCTCAACCGACTGAGCCACCCAGGCGCCCCTTAAAGGTCATGTTCTTAACCAGGACATAGTCACTCGTCAGTAAAAAGTCTTTCTCCGTCTTCAGAACAGTCCTGGGTTCTGAACTTGCCATCGAAGAAACTCAGGAGGAGGAGTTGACAGTCTCCCCATCCCTCACCCCCTGGGACGGGCCCCAGCATGTCTCAGGCCACCAAGAGGAAGCATGTGGTGAAGGAGGTGCTGGGGGAGCATATGGTGCCCTCTGACCAGCAGCAGATCGTGAGGGTGAGTGGCATTGGGCATAAGCGGCTCTGCCTCCCCATCCTTCTACTCCCCTTGGACCCCTAGCATGGCGGTAAGGTGCAGCACAGCTCACTGAGTATTTGAGCTGGCTGATGAGGCTGACTGGTTCTTGGTCTCTCTTGGACCAGGTACTCAGGACCCCAGGGAACAATCTGCATGAGGTGGAGACAGCCCAGGGGCAGCGCTTCCTGGTGAGCATGCCCTCCAAATACCGGAAGAACATCTGGATCAAGAGAGGTGAGAGAGGTAGCCCTATAGGAGACAACTGTTTCCTGGGGGCTTGGTTTCCCCCGCTGCAAGCAGGATTTATTGTGTCTTTTCTCCTGTCTTACCTGCAGGCGACTTTCTCATTGTTGACCCGATTGAAGAGGGAGAAAAAGTGAAGGCTGAGATCTCCTTTGTGCTCTGCAAAGACCATGTGCGCTCTCTGCAGAAGGAAGGGCTCTGGTAGGGTGGTCCCCTTGGTCACTGCCTGTCTCATTTTGGGGGATATTGACTTCCTAGCTGTGGAGGTGGGGGAGGGAAGATGGCATCCCAGGCAGGGACAGCTGGAAACAGCTTTTTTGCTGATAGATTTTTCTGTCTTTTCTGACCTCGGTTCTTCTCTTGGTACAGGCCTGAGGCCTTCTCAGAAGTGGCTGAGAAGCACAACAACAGTAGGAACAGGTGAGGAACAAGCCTTAGGACAGAAAATAGGGGCTAAGGCCTTGGAGACTTGAGGGGAAAATAGAGATCTTCTTTCTATCTGTGTAGAGTCCCTGGTGAGAGCTCCAGAATATGTGGTTGTGAGTGTGGCTTGAAAGTCAGATGCCTGGGGTTAAAATCATGGCAATACCACTTGTAAATGAATGGTTTAAGTAGGTTACTTCATCTCTTAGGCTTGGATTTCCCCGCCTGTAAGATGGGAGCTTTGTGAGGATTAAAGGAGTTAATGCTTGTAAAATTAGTTAGTATAGCACTTGGTATGTAGTGTGAGTCCATTGAGTGTTGGTGATTGGACTCCTTATTAAAACCAGTGGTTCTTGCAGACTTTTGATGTGAGGTGGGAAGTAGTCTTTAGACAATTTTTCTTGGCCTTATGCCCTCCTTTTTATGGGGCTCCTTGATTGCCAGTCTAGTTTTTCCAGAAGGCATTGGGTTAACCCTGTCCCTTTCCCCCATGCAGACAGACTCCGCCAGAACTCCCAGTGGAGCCACAGTCATCAGGAGAAGAGTCCAGCTCTGAAGATGATTCTGACCTCTTTGTTAACACCAATCGCAGACAGTATCATGAGAGTGAGGAGGAGAGCGAAGAGGAAGAGGCAGCCTGAGTCCCTCGACCCGCTTCTCTTGCCCAGAGACTAGGATTGGCTCCTCTGAGCTCAGACATTCCTGGGGTGCTCTGCAGATCTTCCCCCTCTGGATGGGGGACAAGGCAGGGCCCCTCTCTGAACTGACCTTCTGCTCAAGGAGAATTAAACCCCTGGTGGGTGACGACTTGTGCTGGTGTCTGAGTGGCTCTCTGGAGGGAGGAGGGATTCGTGAAGTTACAGACTGCTCCTTGGTGCAGGTCCTAAACGGGCAGGAAATGGAAATGGCTGGAACCTTTCCTAGATTCTCACTGGGCACTCAGTAAGTGCCAGGCCCTGTGCTGTGCCTTCATGCATGTATTTGCTAACTGGGAGCAATCCTTCTCTGTTGCCTGCTGGCAAGTAATACTGAGTCAGGCATTCAGGAGCACGGCGGAAGGATCTAGTGCCTCCGCCTCTAAGAGACACTCAGGACAAATTTCATAGTGCCTCGTAAGCTGTTTTCCTGGCATGCCAGTCACCACGACTGCAGGAATGCCCACCTCCGTGCCGTGGCGTACATCCTCTGCCTGGTGGCGGCCTTGTGGCTACACAGACCATTACTCCTCAGCCCTCTTGCAAACCATCCCACTTGTCCTTTGAAGCTCATACTTCTGGCCATACACTCCCTCTTCATTATTGGCCTTGACCTAATCACTGTTCAGATGTTGAAGAGTTTACCCCCTGGCTTAGAGTCTTCTATTCCTGCTTCTGTCGTCATTTTCTACCTCCTGGGAGTGGGTCTCTTCAACACTGTGTGTGGCCCCCTACTTCTTTGTCTTCCACTTCAGGCCTGCTGCCTGTGTCTTCGGTCCCTCCCTGGATCCCTGCCATTGATAGGAATTGCCCTTCTTGAATTCATACATCTGTGCAGTCACCACGTCCTGGCTTTCTTGCTTGCTTGCTCAACTACCTCCTCTTTATCTTTATCTGCAGGCCTCTCCCCACCCCCCCACCCCGCTCCTTTCCCTTCTTACTGTTACTCTCCTATCTCCACTTTCCTATACCCTCCCGCTCCCTTGTTTCCCTCCACTGTGTTCATCTAGTAAAACCTAACCCCGGCCAACCTGTTTACCTCTCTGCTTATGCTCAAGTAACTGCTAGAGAAAACAGCCAACCTAGCTCCCTAGTTTTACCTTAAATTCATAATTAACAAAACCTCAAGTGGACACTCAGCACTGCCTAGCAGATCTTCTCTGGGATGTTGTATTTCAAAACTTTTACGTTGTCTGCCAATTCCTCCTTGTCTTAGGTGTTGACCACATACTTCATTAAATCATAGCCTTTGGAGGGAACCCTCACCTCTCCGTTACCAAGCGTACAAATGTGCTCGTGGATTGTCTTGTCTCTAATGTCCCCATGTAATCCAGTGGGACTAAAACCTTTTCTGTTGTGCTTTGGAGCTTGTCTGTCCTCCTGCTTAAGGACTGTATGGAAGTTTTGGTTTTTGTCATCCTTTCTACTGGATGTGTTAGCATCGAACACGCTGTAGACTCTCCCATCCAAAACAGCCTGAAACACCGGTCGCTGTTCCCACATCCTCTCCAGCTACTGCTTCATTTATCTGCTTCTTGTTCACTTTCCTTTATAGTATCTTAGTATAGCTTTAAACGTATACATGTGTATGTGTTTGTATGTCTGTGTGTACAAAAAACAAACTTCAGGTGAGTTAAGGATATGTATGTATGTGTATATTGAACTTGGCTGAAATTTATTTTTTATGGGAAGTGACTTTTGCTAAAGGGATAGTCATCTGTATACCATCTACTGAAGGGGTCGTTCTTCACAGATTTAAGGTATCTTAAAATAAACGAAATTCCTGCGTATTTATGGGTCTCCTTTCGGAATTTCTAATCTGTTGATGTATGTGCACCTACCACGTTTTATGGCAGGATTAATAATCTCATAGCTCCCTCATCTCTGCCTTACTATTCCTTGAAAATTTCATATTTTCTCTTACATAAGAACTCTAAAAGGAACTTGTTAATTTCCACTTAAAAATCCTGTTGAGATTTTCATTGGCAGGGTTTTAAATCTAGCTTGAGGGGTGCCTGGGTGGCTCAGTCAGTTAAGTGTCTGACTTCAGGTCATGATCTCATGGTTCATGAGTTCGAGCCCCACATTGGGCTGTGTGCTGATAGCTCAGAGCCTAGAGCCTGCTTCAGATTCTGGGTCTCCTGCTCTCTGTGCTCCTCCTCTGCTCATTCTCTCTCTCTCTCAAACATTAGTAAGTGAATAAATCTCCTAGCTCAATTTGGAGAAAAGCGCTATCTTAACTCGTGAACCATGAGATCATGACACTTAACGGGCTGTGCCACCCAGACGCCCCTGAATTCTTCAGTTCTCGTGGTTTTTCAGTTAATTCTCTTGGCTTTCTGGGTAGTCCAGTCATGTCCCACTGGTGGTAGTTTTATCCTTGACACTCTTTTTTCTTTAGGGATTACAGGGATCAGGACCTCCAGTGTAACGTTGGGTGGCATCCTTGTTTTTCTCCCAATGGGAATGGTTCTCATGTGTCATCACACAGTTCTTGCTCTAAGTTTCTGCTAGATAAACTCCATTAGGCTGAAAATGTTTCCTTTTGTTCCCAGCTTGCTGAAGGTTTTTACCCTGTATTTAACAATGATGGATTTTGCTATCTCCTGAGTTAACCAAAAGTCTTCATCTTATTACTGTGCTGCTGTCCATGAACAGACTTCCTCAAGCTGTCCTTGGGTTTGCTTGTAAGCCCTGTTTAGTTTTAGAGGATTTGTTCATTTCTTTAGGATTTTTATATTTACTTCTGGGCCAATTTCACTTTTTGTTTTAATGGTGTCGCTGTTCCATTTTGATAACAGCATTATGCTAGCCTTGTAGAATGGATTTGGAGATGTTTAATCTTTATCTTTTTCTTTGTTCTGCAATAATTTGTAGAACAGGAGTAATTTGTTGCCTCAAAGTTTGGTAGGCTTTATTTATAAAAATATCTCTGTTTGGTTCCTTTTTAAGGGGTAGATCTTTGCTTTTTAATCCTGTGCCATTTTATTCAGGTTTTCTATCCTTCAGTCCATTTTGGCAGTTTATATTTTTTGAGTCGTATTTCATGTGTATTTAAGCTGTTTGGGGCATCATTTTGGACCTTCTTACTTATAAGCGACAAAATCTAACTCCAACTAGCAGAAGCAAACCAGGGCTCGTTGACAGAGGTCTAAGAATACAGCTCTAGGCAGAGCTGATCCAGGTCCGGCATGATTTCGTTAGGACTCTCATTTGTTTCTTGGATTACCTCTGCTTCTGTAGGTGGACGAATCTCTTTCTCCCTACCATTGTTTTCTGCAGGAAGCTCTGGTTTACACTCAGTCCTTACAGGCAAAGAGTTCCTCCCTTAGCATCTGTGTATTTCACAGAAGATCAGTGGGTATTCTTGGGTCGCTGGCCCTCTCCTGAGCAAGCGCTGTGGCCAGAGCTGAATAGGGAGGATGGGGGTTTGGTGGGAGGCGAGATGAGCCAAACCTGATTCGTATGTACCACGTGCTCCATAGAATAGAGAGGTTCTTTTACCAGAATAAGGAGACGGGGTGAGAGCAGTTAAAACCAACAAACATTTGTCCTGTATTCTGTGCATTTTATTTTCTTTGACTAGCTTTGCAAGATGTCTGCCTACTTTATTGGCCCTTTCCTTCTGTTTCTTTGGGTTTATTTGCTCAAAGCTACCTTATTGAGTTGTGTGCTTCATTTCAGTCGTGTTTTCTAGCATACTCGTGGCTACCAGTGTTCCTCTGAGTACTCCTTTGACTGTTACCTGCTTGATCATATGTATCTGCGATTTTTTTGGCATTGTATCTGTAAGCCTGGCCTTAGATATTTCTCTAGCTTTCAGTGATTGTGTGATGTACCTAATAGCCCCTGTTTTCCCCCTGAAACCTTTTCATCACCATTTCTCCATCTCTTCTCAGTCTTTTAGCTCCTGTGGGCCGTAGCTAAGCTTCCCGATGCAGGTACAGTCCTGTGTTCTGCATAGTACTCCCCTTTGCCATTCTCTGAAGTTGAATGCCCCCTCCATTTCCCAGCTTAGCGGCAGAATCCAACCATGAGTGAATAGATCTCCCAGAATGAGCTGAGTATTCTAAGAGCTCCCCCTCCGCCCCCCACGATGCCATGGTCAGTCCATGCAATTGGATGCCCAATAGTAGTAATTTGTTAGGTTTGAGACTTGTGGCCCTTCGGGCTCTGCGCCTGTATCACTTTAGCATCGGCCTTACGGCAGGTCATTTCCACTAGAACTTCCCCACCCGCCTCCTCCCTCACCATGCGGCCACCGGCATACGGGTGCCAAGGAGCACACCTGGTAATCTGAGCGAGCCACGTGTTTTTTCTCCTTTAGCCTGTGACTGCGGTAAGCTACCTTGACAGTTTTCTCATCTTAAAACATCCTTGCATTCCTGGAATAAAACAGCCATGATATATTTTCCAATATATTGCTGGACTTGTTTTTCTGATATTTGGGGGCATTTTGGCATCCAGGCTCAGAAATGAGATGGTTTAAGTTTTTTCTCTCCTGCGCTGCCCCTGTTTTTATATCGAGATTATTCCAACTTCATAAAATGAGTTAGAGAGGGTTCTATTGTCATTACAAGTGTTTGTACAACATTGGAATTTTGGATTTCTAAAATTTTTGGTAAAGCTTGCTGTAAAACCATGGTGCCTGGCATGTTTAGGGTGGGTAGGAAGTTTTTTTTTTGGTTTGTCTTGTTACAAGAGCAAGACATTACGAGCTGGGGAGAGGAGCAGAGGGAGAGGGAGAGAATCCCAAGCAGGCTCCAGGCTCAGTGTGGAGCCCCATGTGGAGCTCGATCCCATCACCCTGGGATCATGACCTGAGCTGAAATCAAGAGTCAGCTGCTCTACCGACTGAGCCACCCAGGCACCCCAGGTGGGGAGATTTTTAACTCTAGATTTTTGGTGATAATAGATCGTTTAGGTTTCTCTGTTCTGGATTCTGTGATACTTTTAAGGAAAAATGTTTTCCTATTTTGTTATCTTTGTGCTTTCAAATTTATCACAGAGTTCTTTGTAGAACTGCCTTATGTTTGTAATCTTGGCTATCCACATTGTGTCTCCTTTTTTGTATCTAATATTATTGTGCTTTCTCCTTTTTTGTCAGTCTTGGTAGACATTTCATTATTCTTCAGCGCATCAGTTCTTTGTTGTCATTCTTCTTTGCTATTAGTTTGTTTCTATTTCACGAATCAGAAATATGAATTTCCCTTTTTCTCACACTCGCCTGAGTTTATCCTGTGGCTCTTATTCTAACCCTTGTGCGTGGGCACTTCGGCTCGACCTCCTGCCCGCGCCCAAGCCTGAAGAAAAGGTGAAAGAATTGTATGCCCTTCATGAGGCCACCGCTTTGTAAGATTTGCCATGTTCTACTCCTTTCTACACACAACATGCATAGGTTTTACATCGAGTTGTTATGTCTGTTTAACCTCTTTTAGAACAGATACCTTAATGGGCTTTTTTTTTTTTTTTTTTTTTTTTTTTACAAGTTCAAGCCAGTTATCTTATTACAATGTACCATGTTTGGATATCTGTGATTCTTTATGCATACTTAGATTTGGGTTAAACAATTTTAGCAAAAATAGCTTAGGACTGATGTGTTCCTATTGCTTATCTAAGGCGCATGGTGGTGATGGAGAAGGTCCCAATCACTGGTGGTGCTAATTTTGATCACCTGGTTAAAGAGATGGCTTCTAGATCATTTCTCTACAAAGGTGCTCTTTTCCCTTTGTGGGACAGTCTTACCCTTTCAGGCCAAAATGTCCTTTGATGCAGGTCTGTATGCATTTGTATTTAGTTATTATTATTAAAAAAATTTTGTTTAATGTTTATTCATTTTTGAGAGAGAGCACAAGCGGGGGAGGGGCAGAGAGAGAGGGAGACACAGAATCCAAAGCAGGTTTCCAGGCTCCACGGTGTCAGCGCAGAACCCAACATGAGGCTCGGACCCACGAACTGTGAGATCATGACCTAAGCTGAGGTCAGAGACTTAATCAACTGAACCACCCAGATGCCTAATTTAGTAATAAATTAAATTATTTAATTAGTAAGTTAAAATGTACATACAATTTCCCATCATAACCATTTTTAAAGCATTTTTTTGAATGTTTATTTTGAAGAACGTGAGTGGTGGGAGGAGGGGCAGAGAGAATCCCAAGCAAGCTCTGTGCTGTCAGCTGTCAGAGCCCGGTGTTGGGCTTGATCCCACAAACCATGAGATCGTGACCTGAGCTGAAATCAAGAGCTGGAGGCTTAACCGACTGAGCCACCCAGGCGCCCCATCCCATTGTAACCACTTCTTAGCATACAGCTCAATAGTGGTAAATACATTCACAATTTTGTGCAAACACTCTCCTTTTCCGACTGGCTTGGCAGAATGTCTTCAAGGTTCAGCCATGTTGTTAGCGCATGTTAGAATTTCCTTTTTACGGATGAGCCTGTCCCATTGTTTGTGTATACCACAGTTTGCTTATCCATTCACCCATCGGTGGACTCTTGGATTCCTTCCACCGTTTAGCTATTGTGAATAATGCTGCTATGAACGTGGGTGTACAGGTGTACAAGTATCTCTTTGAGACCTTGGTTTTAACTCTTCTGAAGATATGCCCAGAAGTGGAATTGCTGGATGATAGGGTAATTCTATTTTTAATTAAAAAAAAAATTTTTTTTAATGTTTATTTTTGAGAGAGAGAGAGGGAGACAGAATCCCAAGCAGGCTCCGTGCCGTCAGCACGGAGCCTGATGTGGGGCTTGAACCCATGAACCATGAGATCATGACCTGAACCGAAACCAAGAGTTGGATGCTTAACCAACTGAGCCACCCAGGCGCCCCTCTATTTTTAATTTTTTAAGGAACCATCAGCATACTGTTTTTCATAGTGGTAGCATTATTTTACATGCCCACCAACAGTGCGTAAGTTTTCCAATTTCTTCATATCTTTGCCAACACATTATGGGTTTTTTTTTTTTAATAGTAGCTATCCTGGTAGGTGTGAAGTGTCTAGTGTTTTATTATAGTTTAGTTTTGAGTGTTTTCTAATTTCCATATGATTCCATTTTTGGTCCATAAATTATTATATTTAAATATTTGATTAAAAAAATTTTTTAACATTTATTCATTTTTGAGAGTGAGAGAGACAAAGCATGAGCAGGGGAGGGGCAGAGAGGGAGGGAGACACAGAATCCAAAGCAGGCTCCAGGCTCCGAGCTGTCAGCACAGAGTCCGACGCAGGGCTCGAACTCACAGATCACGAGACCATGACCTGAGCTGAAGTTGGACGCTCAACCGACTAAGCCACCCAGGCGCCCCTAGTTGATTATTTTTAATAATGTAAGCACCTTCAAACTCACCACCACAAAACAAAGACTCCAGCTGACTCTACAACAACCCAAGCTATCATTTGCCTCCACCCTCCCATCCTAAACCCTGTCCGTCCCATCTTCCGTTCCTCCACCCAAGGCAACCAACTTGGACTCTGTATGCCCTTGTCTTCTTCCCATGTCATTTTCTTCTATCTACGTGCGTTTTCTAAAAGGTTTTTTTAGGGGTACCTGGGCGGTTCAGTCGGGAAGCATCTGGCTCTTGATTTTGGCTCATGATCTCAGTTTGTGAGTTCGAGCCCCACATCAGGCTCCGTGACAGTGCGGAGACTGCTTGGGATTCTCTTTCTCCCTCTCTGCCCCTCCCCTGCTCAGTCTCTCTTTCTCTAAATAAACTTTTTAAAAAGGCGGTTTTTAACCTTATGAAAAGGATGACATGCCAAATGTCATATTTAGGGGCTGATGTTTCATTTAATATATTACTTTGATTCTCCTGGTTGCTGTAGTTCATTTGTTTTGACTGCCAATAATATTTCCTTGCGGGACTCTCTCACAATTTTTCCATTCACTCTTCGGCTGGTGGCCCTTGGGGTTCTTCCTCCCCGCCTCCCCCTCCCCCAGTTGTAAATATTCTGGTAGGTAATCTGTGCCGGTGTGAAAGTTCCTCTTAGGACATTTCTCGGGCACGGAATTTGTCACAGTTTTAGGCGATGCCACCAAATGTTTTCTGAAGTGGCTCCATCGATGGACATTCATCAGCTGTGGATCCCTGAGGGGACTGAAGGATTTCTTCCTGTAGTCTGTCACCTTTTGCTTAATCGATTTTGAGTTTATGGTATTAAGTACAACACATTCAAAACTGCTGTCTCCTTTTGTGAATTGAACCCTTTCTTACGGAGTGATGCTTTCCATCCCTCCAGATGCTTTTCATCCTTGTTTATGTGATGTTAGCATAGCTCCCCCCGGTTTCTTTTTTTTTTTTAAATATGAAATTTATTGTCAAATTCGTTTCCAAATCCCAGTTTCTTCTGCTTAGTATTTTTCTTTCTGCCTGGTAAATGCTTTTCCATACTCTTGCTTTCAGATGCTCCACCCATCTCTACATCGTAAAAGTTGAATCACGCATCACTATTTTTCCTTTAAATGATACACGCAGCTCATGTAACTTCTTTTAATAATTGGTATAGGGGACCCATCTGTCCTATTTGGCAGTTTGGATGGATATAAATTTCTAGATCCTAAATCTTTTCCTTCAATACTTTGAAAATATTACTTGATCGTCTTCTTGTTTTCAGCGTTGCGATGGAAAAACCTGACATTGGTCTCGTTCTCATTGCTTTGCATGTGGTATGCTCTTTCCTATCCGTGTTATCTGCGCTATTCGTAAAGTTCTAGATGGTGTGTGTAGATGTGAGTTATTCTTTTTTCTTCTCCTGGCACTCTTTGGGCATTTTGTGATCCAAGGTGCTTTATGTTTATATGATTCCAGGAAGTTTGTCTCCATTATTTCTTCAAACATCTTCTCCCTCCATGTTTAGATTTCTCTCCAGAATCCCTGTTTTTCAGATTTTAACATCTTTATTTCTACCTTCCATATCTTAGCTTTTCTTGTGCAGCTGTTTTCTTTAGTCCTTCCTCTTAGATCTTCTCAGTCTGGTATTCTGATTTCCCTGTTTCATGCCTAAGAGGTATCCCTTCTGTTAGACATCCCGTCTATTATGTTCCTTTTTTTTTTTTTAATGTTTATTTATTTTTGAGAGGGGGGAGGGGCAGAGAGAGAGGGAGACACAGAATCCGAAGCAGGATCCAGGCTCTGAGCTGCCAGCACAGAGCCCAACACGGGGCTCAAACTCATGGACTGTGAGATCCTGACCTGAGCTGAAGTTGGACGCCTAACCGACGGAGCCACCCAGGTGCCCTCCGTCTGTTGTGTTCTTTACTTCAACTCAGGTTGACTTTTCCAGCAGGTTGAAACTGCAGCTGACCATACTAGAAATTTCCTTCCTAGAGAATTCTGGGAGCCAGCATCTAACCCTTCAGCAATAGCCCGAGGGCAAGGCAGCGAGGGCACTTCCCCAGCAACTCACACCCGTCATGGGTGGAAGAGGGCTGCTCCTGGGGGGTTGGCTTCCAGCCTGCCCCTGTGTGGGTACACAGACTTCGGTGGCCAGGGAAAGTCCTCAGGCAGAGAGTTGCGTGTGATGGCCATGGAAACCTGGCCAGCACGCACGCATCTGTCATGTGCTGAGGGGATGCGTGTGGGGTTCTACAGAAGGCACATCCCAGCGGCAGGGAGAAGACCCTGAGAACTGGTGGAATGGAATTTCCGAAGCTGAGACCGTCGTTCTGTGGGGTGTGCAGGAGACGGGGCTCAGTGGCGGCGCCGGGTTCGCAGCTTCTTGATCTTCCAAAACTTCCTGTTCCAGAGGGCCTTCAGGCACGGTCTCTCGCCTGCTGGCCTGGCGCACGGGCTTCAGTAAGGTTCTTAAATGTGGAGTCTGCTGCCTTCAAAATACAAAGAAGCTAAACTGGCATAGGGCTTCTTTCTTTGTAGTCGGAGGCATAAGGCCGGCAATTTATCCTCAGTAGGTGCCCAGACGTCCCTGAAGGAAGTTACCTGCGTTGCAGGACCCCGGATTTTGCCCTCACCCAAAGCCCAACCATCTCTGCTTATCTGTATCTGAGCGGCGTGTGAGGCAACATGGACAGTTGGCTCAGTAGGAACCAGGGTCCGTGTCATCGACGTAGTGGAAAGTCAGGACAACAGCAGTAGCTCATATCGTGCTCCGGCCTGATCCACTGATGACACCTGCAAGAGACTCCACAGCCCCTACGGAAGGCGTAAAGGCACTTGGCACACCTTGCCTGGTGACGCAGAGGAATAAAAGCACTGGCCGAGGCTGTCCGCTGCGCGTCAGCAGTGACAGCAACTTTTCAGCTGCTGTTGCCATAGAGTCCGATGATGCTAACTACTAAAGTGTGTGTGTTCAGTAACCCTCACTGGTTCGCAGTGAGGTGCCAAGGGCCAGAAACCTTCGTTCCCAACCGGTCCCGGTTGTTAGCCATGGAGGTGGTCGTGGGTACCACAATGCCTCAGTGGTTTTTGTTTGAGACCAGCACTCTCTTTTCCTCCCTGTGGTATGCACTCTGGTTCCAACTGTGTGCCCCGGGCCCAGGGCCCACATGAGGTTGCTGGCTCCGTATTCCGCCCACATTTCTAGAAGCTACCAGCAGAGGTCACGATGAGCACGTCCAAGCGGCAAGTCAGCACCCACCCCTGTTCGGCAGCAGCCGCGCCATCCGTCCTGATTGTGGGATCCAAGACCAGCCACAGCAGGCCAAGTCCAACTGGGGGCTCCAAGTGTCTCAACAGCAACTGCGACACAAGTCCCATGCCCCACGGGGAACTCACTTACAAGGCGCTATCGGTCCCCTCCCCTCCAGCGTATATAAAACAGAAGACGTGCTTGGAGAGGGGTGGGGAGCTGCCTTCGTCTTTCAGTTTGAAAGTATCCAAATCAGGGTGCCGGGGACTCAGCAGTATCTGTCCCCCCAGATTTTTCAGAAAATGGCATGGAATCCAGGAAACCATGAGAGGCCGAGGAGGGGGTGAGACCTCAGAACCCTACAGGGGTATTCTCCCCAGAGGCCTCCTCACCCCCCTATTTTGAGTGTTTCCCTTCTAGAAATTGCTGGAACTTTCAGACTCTTACTTTCCTTGCTCCCTTCATTTGCCTTGTCTCTGAACCCTCCAAGTGCTTTCCTCCTTCATATGGGTCCCCTGTCACCTTATGTCTTCCATAATCTAGCATTTTGATAGTCAAGTTGTGCCTTATTAAACCGTCCATGGCCACACATAGCTTTGCGAGAGGGGGCCTTTGCAGGGAGAACCTCCCCTTTCTTCGTTCTCTGTCCAGACACTTTTTGGGCCCCCTACCTCCCCGCCAGCTGTCCCCTCCCCACTCCCCAAGGCAGAGCATATCTTGGCACAGAGAACTATTTTACTTCTCTCAGTGTCTCCCAGAGCCAGTGCACAGAGGAGGGAAAGGCCAGGGGTCTGAGGAAGGGCAGGTCACGTCGTGTGTCTGTGCCGAGCAGGGGCATGGTAAGTCTGGAAGGTACGGGGCTTGGAATGCCAGGCTAAGGGGCTTTGACCAGAACTGCTTGAGGTGGCAAGATCTGGTACATCGAGTCTGGGAAGGGGAGACGGATGGCTAGAAGCCAGCCCAGCCCGTGTGCAGACCCTGAGTGAAGGGACTCTGACTTCCCAAGGTGTTGGGGCTTCAGAGAAATGGCCGAGGAGGAGAGACTTTGACTCACCCCGGTCTCATGAGCAAGGACGGCCATCCCTATCTTATACCAAGGTGAGGGCATTCAGACCAACTGAATATAGGAGTTTATCACCAACAGACAGGAGGAACTTCTAGAAGATGAACTTCAGAAAGAATGAAAAGAGATCAGAGAGGGAAGAGATCAGAATGAAAAGAGATCAGAGAGAAGAGATCAGAGAGGGAAGAAGGAATGAAGAGCAAATAAGTGACTGAGGATGATGTCCAATTTGGGGGTGGTTCTTAAAAAGTCAAAATTAAGTACTGGAGAGCAAAAACCCAAAAGAACAGAGAGCGATAATAATAAAGTGTTCTAAAGGCTTTGTATAGGTTGAAGGGAGATAGATCCATTGACTAAGTTTAGACTTTTGTCAATACACTTGGTGAAATGTAAGAGTACTCTCCAAAAGAATAGAAATTGTAGGGCGCCTGGGTGGCTTCGTCGGTTAAGCGTCCAACTCTTGATTTCGGCTCAGGTCATGATCTCACAGTCGTGGGATCAAGCACGGATCTTGTTCAAGATTCTCTCCCTCTCTCTCTCTGCCTCTCCCTTGCGCTCACTCACCCTGAAAGAAAGAAAGAAAGAAAGAAAGAAAGAAAGAAAGAAAGAAGAAATGAGTGTATACCTTCTGAGTCAATAGAAAGAAAACGTACTGGGGCGCCTGGTTAAGTGTCGACTTTGGCTCAAGTCATGACCTCATGGTTTGTGAGCTCAAGCCCGGCTCCAGACTCTGCACCTTCTCTCTCTCTCTCTCCCTGCACCTCGTGGGATTCTCTCTCTTTCACTCACACACTCTCAAAAACAAATTAATTAATTAACTAATTAATTTAAAAAAAAAGAAAAGATATTTAAAACCCAATCATTAGAAAAGAAAGCAAGGAAGCAGAAAAACAATAGAAAGCAGGACAAACCGAACATATAAAGGTTGTGTAGAATAAAAACGACTCTGTTTTTGTTTAAGCAGAAAAAGAATTTTGGAGACTGTTTTAGGTGACACGTTTTGATGTTAATTTTCTGTGTCAGCTTGACTGGGCTAAGGGATGCCCAGAGAGGTTTTATTTCTGGGTGTGTCTGTGGGGCTGTTTCTGGAAAAGACTAGCATTTAGATCAGCAGGCGGAGTAAAGAAGGTCCCCCGCCCCAGTGCTGGTGGGCACCATCCAGTCCGTTGAGGGCCCGGAGAGAAAACCGGCGAGGGAGGGTGAACCTGCTCTCTGAGCTGGGACCGCCACCTTCTCCTGCCCTTCTGGACTGGGACCCACGCTGTCGGTTCCCCTGGTTCTTGGGCTTCAGACTTGGACTGACTTACCCCACTGGCTTTCCCAGTTCAGTCCACAAACGGCAGACTGTGGGACTTCTCGGCCTCCATAATTATGCGAGCCAATTCCTATAATAAATCTCCGACATATGGGTATATCGTGTTCATTTTGTTTAATCCACTCATGGAATCTCAGGAAGCTCAGAGACTCAGAGGTTCCATGGCCAGGAGAAACACCACTTCGAAGCGTCCAGTGGCCCCAACTGGGGAAGTGTTAGCCCTGGAGGTGTCTCACGGGGCTGGCCCGGGACCTCAGCATCCATACCCTACCACTCTTTCTTCTGGAAGTCAATAAACATCAGAACTGCTTTCAGCATCATTTCCACTAGTTGACTTAGAGCTTTTATTTGATGTTTATTTATTTTTGAGAGAGAGACAGAGAGACAGAGTGTGAGTCGGGGAGGGACAGAGAGAGAGAGGGAGACACAGAATCTGAAGCAGGCTCCGGGCTCTGAGCTGTCAGCACAGAGCCTGACGTGGGGCTCGAACCCACGAACCGTGATATCATGACCTGAGCCGAAGTCAGACGCTTAACCAACTGAGCCACCCAGGCGCACCCCCAAGAGCTTTCTTATTTGAAATAGATGATGTTTTTTTATCAAACAGAATGAATACAATTGCATGGTTTTCTTATTTAATTGTGCATGTAATGAATGATGTCAATAGATTCTCCATGGAGAATCACCCTTACTCTTCTGAAATAAACCTCATGGTGTATTATTCTTTTGATACACTCCCGGATGAGATTTGGTATTTTATTTAGAGAGTTTGCATCTATATGATTTATAAGCAACATTTGTTTTTTGCAGCATATTCCTCAGAGTTGGCTATTCCCATTTTATCAACATCATAAAGTATGCTAGAGTGTTACCATCTTTCCCTGGGGTCTGGAACAGTGTAAATAGCATATGAATCATCTGCTATTTATTTTTTTTTAATTTTTTGATGGTTATCTATTTTTGAGAGAGACGGAGCGTGAGCAGGGGAGGCGCAGAGAGAGAAGAACACACAGAATCTGAAGCAGACTCCAGGCTCCAAGCCGTCAGCACAGAGCCTGACGCGGGGCTCGAACCCATGAACCGCGAGATCATGACCTGAGCCAAAGTCAGATGTTTGACCGACTGAGCCACCCAGGCGCCCTGGAATCATCTGCTATTCAAAGGCGAGACAGAACCATCTGGGTCTGGTGCCTTTTTTGATAGTTCAAAGAATAACCACAACAAAGATTTACACTGTGTTTAGATTTGGAAAATTAATAGTGGCCCTTTGAAACACTGTAGCAGGAAGACAGGAAGTTACAGGCCTGGGAAATGATAGATCCTTAAGAGAAAAAGGAGAAAAGTGAGCTTTCTTCAAGTGAATGGAAGAATTCATGGACTTTCCTCAGTTCTCAAGCTGGACATTTTTGTTACTTATGCAATTATTGAAAACAGTGCTTGACATATCTTTTTGTTAATGTTTATTTTTTTATTTTTGCAAGAGAGAGCGAGCGAGCGAGCACTATGGGGGTGGGGCAGAGATAGGGGGACAGAGGATCTGAAGCCTGTTCCGCGCTGACAGCACAGAGCCCGACGCAGGGCTCGAACTCACAAACTGTGAGATCATGACCTGAGCTGCAGTTAGACGCTCAACCCACTGAGCCACCCAGTGCCCCCAGTGCTTGACATATCTTAATGAACTTAATGAACTTAATGACCATGAACTTTTTATTTCATAAGAGAAAAAGATGAACTTCCCGGAATGTAAGAGCCAACTTAGAAAATAATACGACGAGCAACAGGAATTTTAGCTTAACAAATTTAGCTAGTGAAGCAATTTACAATCTTATAAAGGGAGCCAATATTTCTGACTTTTTGCTCCTTCACAACAAAGGGCCTTATATATATATACTTTTTTTGCCTTCACTATCTTTAATCATCTTTCCAATCTCTTGTTTGGTCATTAATCTATTCCTGAATTCTACTGGTTTCAAGGTCAATCTTGGTATTTTACATTATCCTAGGAAATGATTAATTTCCTTTGAATTTTCCAGCTGGTTGTTGTACTTTTTCTCAAAAGCATTCCCTGGTGATTATTTTGATTTCTTCTGGATCTGCAATGATGTATCCTTCCTCTTTCTAAGCCTGTATATCCTTAAGTTTTTTACTGAAGAATATTCATACAATAAAGTAAAAAAATAACAAGTATACAGCTCACTATGTTTCCACAAAGTGAGCAAACACTCCTGTATCCAGCACCCAGAAGAATAAATAAAACGTGTCCAGCCCAGCTCCCCTAGTGGCCGCTCCTCGTCAGTCTCTACCCCCAGAAACAATATACTGACTTCTAAGGGCATAAATTAATTTTCCTGTTTTTGTAAAGCGGAAGCAGTGTGTATGATTTTATGCTTTACTTCTTTACTTCTCTACTATGTCTTGAGAGCCATCCATGTTATTCATTCCATTATATGAATATCCACTGTTATTTATCCATTTTACTGTTGATGGACATTTGGCTTGTTTCCAGTTTGGGATGGTTATAAATAGTGCTGTTCTGAACATCCTTGTTCATGTTTTTGGCTGAACATATGTACATTTTTCTGTTGCTAAGCCAACATTTTTGCTTTTTTTTTTTTCTTAATTTTTTTTTTTTTTTTTTTTTGAGAGAGAGAGAGTGCAAGCGGGAGAGGGATGGAGGGGGAGGGGAGAGAGAGAGAGAGAGAGAGAGAGAGAGAGAGAGAATCCCAAGCAGGCTCCATGCTGCCAGTGCAGGGATCGATCACACAACCCTGGGATTATGACCTGAGCCCAAATCAAGAGTAGGACGCTCAACCGAGTGAATTACCCAGGCTCCCCTTTGTTCTCTCTTTTTTAAATTTTTTTTTCAACGTTTTTTATTTATTTTTGGGACAGAGAGAGACAGAGCATGAACGGGGGAGGGGCAGAGAGAGAGGGAGACACAGAATCGGAAGCAAGCTCCAGGCTCCGAGCCATCAGCCCAGAGCCTGACGCGGGGCTCGAACTCACGGACCGCGAGATCGTGACCTGGCCGAAGTCGGACGCTTAACCGACTGCGCCACCCAGGCGCCCCTGTTCTCTCTTTAAAAAAAAATTTTTTTTTAGTTTATTTTTTGAGAGAGAGAAAGAGAGAGAGCGGGGGGGGGGGGGGCAGAGAAAGGGAGAGAGAGAGTCCCAAGCAGGCTCTGCACGGTCAGCACAGAGCCCAGTGCGGGGCTCAAACCCACTAACTATGAGATCGTGACCTGAGCCAAATCAAGAGTAGGACGCTTAACCAACTGAGCCACCCAGGCACCCCATGTTCTCTCTTTTTAAACAAAGCTTTACAATAGAAGTTTTCAAATATATTCAAAAGTAGATGGAATGGAATAATGAACCCCCTTGTGCCCATCACCCAGCTTCGATAGCAATCACCTTGCTACCCCTGCCTCATATATCCCCACTCCCCATATTTTTATTTATTTATTTATTTTTAATTTTGGAGTAACTTAAAGCAAATCCCAGATCTCAATGCATACTCCTGGTGGTTGTATACGTTCTAACACACATATCATATATATAATATATACACATGTATATTATATGTTTCTCTAGCAGATAAGGATTTTTCTCTTAGCATAACCATCTGATGGTATCATGCCCAACAAAATTAATAGTTGCCTTGATAGTATCATCTAATACCCAGTCTGCATTCAAATTGCTCTGATAATCTTAAAAATGTTTTTCTCATCCTGTTTGAATGAGGGCAGAGAGAGTCTACATTGTGCTTTCCTGTGGATGTCTTTTTTTGTCAAGTTTTTTTTTTTTTCTTTGAAAGAGAGTGAGTGGGGGAGGGGCAGAGAGAGAGAGAGAGAGAGAGGGAATCCCAAGGAGGCTCTGTGCTGTCCGCTCAGAGCCCAACACGGGGCTTGAATGCACGAACTGTGAGATTGTGACCTGAGCCAAAACCAAGAGTCAGAGGCTCAACTAAGTCACCCAGGCACCCCATCTGTGTCTTTTTCATCCACCACATTCACCTCTCACCTTTTCTTGTGCCTTTTATTTTTGGTGAAACAGGTTCACTTGCCTGTGGACTGTCCATGCGTGATTTGGCTGTGTCCTAGTGGTGATGTCTTTTTTTTTTAAATGTGTATTTATTTTTGTAGGAGAGAGAAAGCATGAGCAGGGGAGGAGCAAAGACAAAGGGAGGCACAGAATCCAAAGCAGGCTCCAAGCTGTCAGCACAGAGCCCGACGAGGGGCTGGAACTCACAAACCGTGAAATCACGCCCTGAGCCGAAGTGGAGCCCTTAACCTACTGAGCACCCCCCCCACCTGGCGCCCCCTAGTGGTGATGTCTTAATGTGCTCTGCCGTTGCCCGTTTTTCGTGTAGACTGGTAAATTTAGAAGCTATTGTTTTGGAAAGAACACTTCACAGGTGATGCTTCTGCATCACATCAGGAGGCATGTTCTGCTTTTAAATGTGAACATTGTGATTTTAGATGTGAAAATTGACCCGCGTGTTCAGGAATTGTTGGCAAGACGCATCTGTTATAAAGTCTATCGACCTTCACGTGATGGTTTCAGCAGCTGTTGGTCGAGTTCATCATGATCCTGTTGATCAACCTTCATTAACCAGGCATTGCAAAAGGGTGATTTTGTTCTCATTAGATCATTAGTTCTGTATCCTCAGCTGGGATTTTTCTAAAAGGAAAAGCTTTTCATTATTAGCTATTTGGTTACCCTCAAATATAATAAGTAGAGGAGAAACAAGAAAAGTCTTGTTTTTTCTTTTTTTAACATTAATTTCAGCATTATCTGGCGCCTGTACCAGCCAGAGCCCAGCAAGGAGATAGAAGGAGCCACTTCAACGGTGAGAATGTTGTCTAAAGAACCATTCAGCAAAGTCTTTAAGAACTGAGAAAGCAGGGGGCGCCTGGGTGGCTCAGTCGGTTCCGACTTCGGCTCAGGTCATGATCTCGCGGTCTGTGGGTTCGAGCCCCACGTCCTGCTCTGTGCCGACAGCTCAGAGCCTGGAGGCCGCCTTGGGTTCTGTGCCTCATTCTCTCTCTGCCCCTCCCCCACTTGTGCTCTGTCTCTGCCTCTCAAAAAATAAATGTAAAAAAAATAAAAGCGAGCAACTTCTGAGAGTATTATGAACTCATGATTTTTTAAAATGTATTTGAGTGTGTTTGAACCCAAGTCATTAATATTTTTGATGCTTAAATCGTCCTATCTCTGGCTGGCGGTGGTCCCTTACAGGTGGCTCCTGTGTCAATCTGACAATCCCCGTCCTAGGTTCCTTGCTATCCAGCGTGACAAGATATTTCAGACTCAGCTTGTGTATTTCCTGCCCCAGACCCAGAGTCCACCTTCTCTAAAGATACCTGCTTCCTTTTAGTGGTAAGTGGTTTTTGTTTTTGTTTTTGAGAGAGAGAGAGAATGAGCAGAGGAGGGGCAGAGAGAGAGGAAGAGAAAATCTCAAGCAGGCTCCACACTGCCAGTGCAGAGCCCGACCCTGGGCTCGATCTCACGAACTATGAGATCATGACCTGAGGCGAAATCAAGAGCCGGATGTTCAACTGACTGAGACACCCCAGAGCCCCGTGATTTCTTAATTGTTTATTCATTTCTTTTTTTCTTTTTTTTAACGTCTATTTATTTTTGAGACAGAGAGAGACAGAGCATGAATGGGGGAGGGTCAGAGAGAGGGAGACACAGAATCTGAAACAGGCTCCGGGCTCTGAGCTGTCAGCACAGGGCCTGATGCGGGGCTCGAACTCACGGACCGCGAGATCGTGACCTGAGCCGAAGTCGGCGCTCAACCGACTGAGCCACCCAGGCGCCCAATTGTTTATTCATTTCTTAATGGCTCTTTTTATCCTTAGTTGATACCCCAGTAGGGGGTGTAAAGTCAAAATGTATTTTTTGTGTCATTCAAAAGAATTTTTTGCTATGTTGCTATGCAATCAACTTGATATAAAATTCGGTTCACTTGTTTATTTAGGCTTTTAGGGATTGCTTTTATATTGACTTACATTTAAAAAATAATGTAAAAAACTTACCTGGTTTCCAAAGTCAAAATGAGAAAACAAGACACATCAGAGAAGTCCAGACTTCTTCCGAGTTTCCACTCAATTTTTTTTCTTCCATCGTTTTAGAGAAAATAAGATTATTTGCGTGTATTAACATCCCTCCACTTTGCTCAAAAGTTCAGAGGTCTGTCTAGCTTGAGCAGTCTCAATTCTTCAAGCTTTTGCTCTGTTAGACACCAAAACCAGCTTCCAGGGGCTCCCACTGGTAAAACTTGGGACAATTTGAGGTGGGAACTTTTGTCTCCATCTGGGAGCCAAGGAGGCGGGGCTCAGCGGGGGCACAGAGTGCACCCAGGGTCCCCAGGGTCGTGTAGATGATGAGCTGGGTGAGACCTGGCCTAGTGACCAAGGAGGGAAAGGGAATTTGTTCCTCCCGCTGTTGCACCCCCTCCTCTGGGAAACAGCCCCTTCTGGGCACTTGACATTGAGGCCTCAGAGGCTTGACAACCCAGAGCCCTGCTCAGTAGGCTCCTTAAGCCACCTGGCTCCTTCCTGAGGATGCCAAGGGACGATGTGGGACCAGCTGGGAAAGGTGGGGCAGGGAGCATAGCTCCAGGGGGCAGTCATGGGCTTGGCGCTGAGGGGCGCCCAGGATGGCACCTCGGGGGCAGACAGGAAAGCATTCAGCTCACCAGCCTATGCTCCGAGGACCTACTGCCAACAGCCCAGACTGGCACCTCTTACCGGTTGCATCGGGATGCCTGGGCCGGCCCTGCCTGAGCTGTTTCCGGCTCCGACAGTGACAGCCTCCTGAGGGACCGCTGCCTACGGAGTGAGGACTGAGGTCGGCACGGGCCCGGCCAGGGCGGGAGCCGCACGAGGCACGGTGACCGTGAACACCGCCAGCCGGGTCTCACGAGCTTCTGGGAGAAATGTCCTGAGTTCCAAACGCTAGAGCCAGCGTTGGCGCCCCGAGCCCGCGGGCGGCCTTCCCCAGGGACCGGAGGGGCGGCCGAGGTGGAAATTCAACCCGGGCGAGACCTCACACGAGGGAGACCATGAGCTCAAAGCAAGCGTGATGTGACCGCTTGCTGGGTTTGTCCGGCAAAACCGTCCCCAAGAGCAATCAGGGCAACTGCGTGTCGCCCGAGCTTACACTTCCTGCGAGACCGTTTGAAACCATCCTTCTCTTCTACTTCGTGTTTGTTGGCCTCAAAAAAAAAATCCGTGAACCACCTGGAATGTGTTTGGGCGTCGGTGGCAGCAGGACACCAGCTCTCCAACGGGAGCCTCGATTCAGGGCTCTGGTGCGTCCCGTCGTGGCACGTCCGAGCCTCCTTCAGAGCTCACCTCCCTGGGGAACCACACACGGGACACGTCCCCAAGCAGATGGGGGCGGCACAGGGCCTCGAGGAACGCGGCGTGGAGCCCGGCCCACTGGCCCACGCGGTCCCGGGCCCCCGAGGGCAGTGATCATGTGCCATCAGAGGCTGGAGGGACCAGGGTGACCGAGGCTCTAAAACCACCTCCACTTCTCACCCGACAGCCATCCCTGGCGAGGGTAAGGTGTGACCTTTGACAATCAGCCACGATCTGAACCACCACGCCGGGGGCGGGGGTGGAGGACTGTCCTAGAGGATCTGGACAGTCTCTCCCTCGTCTCTTTATCTGTGTCACTGGGTCATACCTAGCAGATGTCAGACTTTGAGGCATCTCTGAGGGGTCCTGCTTGCCTCTAAATGCCAGGTGGGTGGGTGGGTACATGGATGGATGGATGGATGGATGGATGGATGGATGGATGGATGAACTCATTTCATCCTCACAAGACAGTCTATGAAGCAGAGGTGCTTTGATTGTACAAATGGCAGAACTAAGGCTCAGAGAGATTCGGGGACGTCCTGAGGTCACACAGCAACCAGAGCCGGCCTGAGGGCAGCGGATGCCCCGCCCAGCACTGCCTGCCCCTCCTCCCAGGTCTAACCCTGGAATCTGCACCATGACGCAGGAGGAAAAAATAAGGAGGGAACTTTATTTAATATTAAAGTCGGGGAGGGGATCGGAAGGGAGATCGGATTCACTTGGTGATGGTGTTCCTGCGGAGAGAAGAGAAGCATGAGGCTGGACACCGGCTTGGGCCTTCCCACCTGGTCAGGTGGCCCCTGCCACGGCCCCCGCCCCCGCCCCCGCCCCGGCCCTGCCCGCCGTGCTTCCCCACTCACGCGTTCATGCTCTTGCCGCTGCCACTGAGCACGATATACGGGGTCTTCTGGGCCTTTTGCTTCTCCTGGAGCAAAGCCACTGTGCCCAGGGGCGTGTCGCTGGAGCTCATCTTCTTCAGGAGCTGCAGGACAGGGGCCAGTCAGCACAGGGCAGGAGTGGGCCCCAGAACACCCATCACCCCAGCACCGGCAGGTACCGAAGCCACCCCACGTCCCCACGGGCCACCCACCGCCTCCTCGTCCAGCTTCTTCATCCGCCGCTCAGTCTTCATCTTGCCTGAGCCTTTCCCGTGGAAGCGGTGGGACAGCTGCCGGAAAGCCTGGGGACACGGGGCAGGAACCGTGTGAGAGCCGCCTGTGCCCCAGAGGGCAGGGGAGGGGTGGTCGGGACGGGGCCGGGAGGAAGGCAGCGACCTGGCGCCCCCCAGGGGCTCCGCAGAGTCACAGAGACGGACTCGGGGGCCGGAGGTGCCGCGACAGGGACACTGAAGATCCTCGGTGAGACCTGCGTGCGGAGGCTGAGCCGGCCAGGGGCTGGGGCTGGGTGGGCCGTCCAGACTGACGGTGCACCCCGAGGCTGGGCTGGGAGCACGTGGGGAAGAGCGCCAGTGGGGCGGGGGCCAGGACGCCAGCCACCAGAAAGGCGGCCCCCAGGGTAGGTCAAGCCACGAGGGGGCAGGCCGGCAACGGGCCCATGATGGAGCCTGCTGTGCCCCCCAGAGATGGAAACTGAGGCACAGGGGCTCTGACACTTCACCAGCACTCCAGCCAAGACCCCGCGGTGCAGCTCTGCCTCCTCCGGGAAGGGCAGGGGCCCCGCCTCTCCGTGACTCAGTCGCCCACAGCCCTGCTCACCTCCTTGGGCGTGAGTTTCCGGCCCGTCTCGTCCACATACTCAATCTTAACGTCGGGTTTGTAGCCGTCCTTCTCCTTGAAGTCCTGGGTAAAGCCTCGGTACTCCTCCCGCCGGCTGTACTTGTCGTCGATGGCCCTGGGTGAGAGACGGGGGGCCTCAGGGCCAGCACCGCCCACCCCGCCTGAGTTCCCCACAGCCTCCGGCCGGTGACACCCCCGTGACCCGCTGCCCAACCGTCCCACTCACATCTTGTCTTCGATGCAGTACACGGCCGACGGCAGAGACTTGTTGGGCGCCTTCACCCGGGCCACCTTCTGCACCGTGGTCTCCAGCAGCCCTGGGGAGAGGCGGTGGTCAGACTCCAGGAGGCCCGCCGGGTCCTCAAGCCAGGGTCTCTCAAGGCCACAGCCTGACCACTTCCACTGCCCCGGTTCTCCCCAGAGATGCCAAGACTTCAGGAGCGAGTGGTGGCTTTGTGGGGGGGGGGATGGGCAAAGCCGTCAAAAATGGGGTGACACGGCGCAGAAAGGCCGGATGCTGCTATGACCGCCCCAGACCTGGGGGCAGGGGGGCAGCTCGCAGGGCCCGGGGAGTGGCTCACCCTGCCGCCCCCGCAGGGCTCACAGCCCTCACCTTTGTTCTGACACAGCAGCAGCGCAGCTGCCAGCCCTCTATTCACGATGGGCTCCTCATCCAGGATGGTGGTGGAGGAGGCAGAGAACTGGGGGGCGGCACACGGGACGAAGGTGGTGAGCGGGCCGCGCGGACTCTTCTCACCCCTCACCCCCCACCCTCCCCCCACCGCACACAACCGCGGTCCTTCCGGTGACCGGCCCCACGCCAGACGCCTCGCTGAATCCTCACCACGACCCTGTGAGCATCACAGGCCCCATCGCAGAGGGGGACGGCGGGGCTCTGAGACAACGGGCCACTGCTCCAGGTCCCCTGGCCCCCAACCCCGCTGCGCCGTGGGCCCCTGCTCCTCCCCCCCCCCCACCCCCCGCCTCGCTCCGCGCCCCTCACATCCTGCTGCTGCTTCTCCTCGTCCAGGTTGACGGTGCTCCAGCCGATGTTCTCCTCCCCGTCGGACTCAGAGCCGCCGTTGGCCGAGCGTTCCTCGTCTCGTTCAAAGTCCTGGGGGTCAGGAGGCCAGGGTCAGCCCAGGGAGCCCCAGCCCCTCCCCGCCCCCAGCCTCCTAACCCACCGGGGCCCCGAGGCTCGTTACTGGGGACCTGACCAGAGTGGGGGGGGGGCCCAAGCCGGAGCCGAGGGGAGCAGGGGGGAGGGGCAGGCCGCCCGAGGACCCACCATGAGCTCTTCCTGCTCCTCCCGGTTGCCCGCCAGCCCGTAGGTGGGGATCTCCCCCAGCGTGCGGCAGAACTCCGACGTGGCGTTGAACACGATGGCCCCCTTCCGCTCGGGGTCCTCGTCTTCCTCCCAGCCCCGCTGGCGGGCTTCCAGCTTCTTCACAATCTCCACCACCTGGGGGAGGGAGCAGCTGTGGGCAAACCCAGAAGTTTCTGGGGAGGTGCCGTCGAGACCCAGAGGCCGCTCCTATGTCCACAGCGGACCTGGCTGGTCTCTGCTTCCTCCCTGGCTCCCCGTCCGCTCCCCCACTCTGCACCTACACCCATCTCGCTAGGTCACTCCTCTGCCGCAAAGCCATCGATGGCTCCCTTCTGCCCTTTAAATTAACATCCAGAATTCCACACGGCCGTTCTCCAAAGCCCCACAGCCTTACGTCTTCCTCTGGGACCGGGGCACCCAGGGCCTCTCGGCCACTCCACCGCCACCCACCCTTCACCCCACAAACTCCAGTTTCAAACACCTCTTCCAGAACCCTTCCCTGAGCCCACAGGGTGGGGAGACGCCTGTGGAACTCCCACACGCTTCTGGCACCCACCGCCCCCCCCCCCCCCCCACACCGCCTGCCTCGCTCCTCCCTCAGGCCACCCTCTGGCCCAGCATGGCCCCAAGGCCCCTCACAACTCCGCTCCCGATGCCACCCTCCGGTCCCCTCCACGCAGCACTCCCATAAGCACCCAGGACCGTCTAGGATCTCCCCTCCTTCCACCCCTCACTTTCGTGCTCTGCCCCGACAGCAAGCTCCTCAGAGAAGTTTCCAGTCACCACATCCACTTCCACACCCCTTCCTTCCATCCTGTTTTACTACGTTTATTTTTTTTTAACGAATATCACCATAAACATAAAAGGGTCCTGGCACGTGCATGTTTAAAAATAGTAATAACTAAACACACACCCAGGCACCCATGGCCCACTCGCAGATATATCATTAATATCCTTTCAAGCCTGGCTGTCTCCTCCCCCTTTTTGGGCTCATAATTCACTGGCTTTACTCTCCTTTTTTAATAAAGTTTATTTACTTATTTTGAGAAAGAGGGAGAGAGATGGAGAGAGCTACCAGGACAGGGGCAGAGAGAGAGAAAGAGAGAGAATCCCAAGCAGGCTCTATTAGTGCAGAGCCCGATGGGGGGCTCCAACTCATAAACCACAAGATCATGACCTGAGCCGAAGTCGGACGCTTAACCGACTGAGGCACCCAGGCGCCCCTCACTAGCTTTTCTTTACGGTTTTACCACACAAAGACCCATCCACAAACAGGGTATTATTTTGTTGTACTTTTTTTTTTTTTTTTTAAGTTTATTCTGAGAGAGAAAGAGCGCATAGTAGGAGGAGGGCATAGAGAGAGGGAGACAGAGAATCCCAAGCAGGCTCCATGTGGCCAGCACAGAGCCTGACACAGGGCTTGATCTCATGGTGTGAGATCGTGATCCGAGCCAAAATCAAAGTCAGACACTTAACTGACTGAGCCACCCAGGCGCCCCTGGTTGTGGTTTTTTTTTTTTTTTTTTTTTTTTTTTGAGAGAGAGAGAGAGACAGAGACAGAGGGCGCAAGTGAGCAAGGGGCAGAGAGAGAGACAGAAAGAGAAGCGGGGCTCACCTGAAGCAGGGCTTGTGTTTTACCTAAGTGGGGGGCTCATGTTTTACCCGAAGCAGGGCTTAAGCTCACCCGATATGGGACTCGAACTCACGAACCGTGAGATCGTGACCTGAGCCGAAGTCAGATGCCTAACGACTGAGCCACCTAGGTGCCCTGGTTGTGTATTTTTTTTTAAATGCTTTATTTTTGAGAAAGCACAAGCGGGGGAGGGGCAGCAAGAGGGGGACAGAGGTTCCGAAGCAGGCTCTGTGCTGACAGCAGCAAGCCCGAGTGGGGCTCGAACTCACGAACTACAAGATCGTGGCCTGAGCCGATGTCGGACCCTCAACCTACTGAGCCACCCAGGTGCCCCCAGCTGCACGTTTTTAAAACATCATACAATCTGAACCGTGCTGTAGATTCCTCCGTGATTTGCTTTTTTTTTTTTTTTTAGTTTTAAGATTCATCCTGACACGAGCGGCTGTACTTCGTTAGCTTTTCGCTACAGAATCGCGTTCCACGATGTGAACGTACTTAACCTAGGCACCTGGCGCCGCGGACGGCCCTTCTGTCTTTCCACACAGGACGCGGCGACCAGCGACGTGACGCCCGGGGCCCCGGAGCGCACGGGCAAGTGCGTGTGAGGATTCTGGCCGCTCCAAACCCTGACACTTGACCCCGTCAGACTCGGACATTTCTGCCAGACGGTGCGGGCGGGACCCGATCGATGTCCTCGTGGCTCGCCTTCCCTTGACCACGAACGAAGCTGGGCCCCCCTGGGTGTCCTACTGGCTATTTCCCCTTCCGCTTCCGTGAACTGCTTGCTGGGGTCTTCTGCCTGTTTCTCCGTTTTGCCCGTTTTTGTTGTCCGGATATTCTCAACACCAACCCTTCTGGGACGGTTACGTGCACGTGGGCAGAGATCTTCTCCGGGCCCATCTCGTACTCCTCGTGACACCTTTTTCAAATAACTACCGGTTCTTAATTTCTAAGTAAATACTAGAGGTTTTTTTCCTCCCCTCATGGTTTACGCTCTACATTTTTATCGTTTAAAAAATCTTTCTTCTAAAATCATCCAATCACAAAAAAACAAAAAGCAAAAAAAAACCCAAAAACCTGTGATGCCCCCCCCCCCCCCACAGGAGGTCCCTGGAGAAGGTCAAAATCACAGGGACAGGAAGTAGGGCGTGGCTGCCTGGGGCCGAGAGATGAGAGTGTTTAATGGGAACGGAGTTTCAGGGTTCCAAGACAGGAAGAGTTCTAGGGATAGATGAAGGACACGGCTGGCTGCACAACCACGTGAAGGGATTTAACATCACTGAACATTTAAAAATGGTTAAGGGGCGCCTGGGTGGCTCAGTCAGTTGAGCGTCCGACTCTCAATTTTGACTTGGGTCACCATCCCAGGGTCGTGGGATGAAGCCCCAGGTCGGGCTCGGTGCTGAGTGGAGCCTGCTTGGGATGCTCTCTCTCCCACTGCCCCTCTCCCCCGCGCACTCTCTCTCTAAAATGTATATATATTAAGGCCCAAGTGGCAAATTTTATGTTCTATGTATTTTAATGCAATTAAAAAAAGGAAAAAAATTTTTCTCTGCTACAAAGTCACAAACATAATTTCCTTAACTTTGTTCTGAAATGTCCTATCCGTTAACGCAGCTGTTATGGACTGTGCTGCGTCTCCCCCAAATTCCTATGTTGAAACCCTACCCCCAGTATGACTGTGTTTGGAGACAGGGCCTTTAAGGAGATGGTCATGGTCAGAGGTCATAAGGGTGAGGCCCTAATCCAGCAGGTTGGTATCCTTGTGGAGAGAGAACGACACCCCAAGGATACAGGCACACAGGGAAAAAGCCACGAGAGGCCACGGTGAGAAGACGGCCACCGACAAGCCTCAGGAGCAGCCAAAACTCCTGAACGCCCTCCCGAAATTTCAGACTCCAGGACTTTGAGAAATAAATTTCCGTTGCTTAAACTACCTTGTCTGTGGCATTTTGTCAGGGCAGCTCTAGCTGCCTAAAACAACAGTGTACCTGTCTTCTTTAATGTCTTTTGAAAACAGACTAGGATCTTCCCCGTACAGATCTTTTTTTTTTTCTAATGTTTATTTTTGAGGGAGACAGGACTGCAAGCGGGGGAGGGGCAGAGAGAGAGGGAGACACAGAATCCGAAGCAGGATCCAGGCTCTGAGCCGTCAGCCCAGAGCCCGACGCGGGGCTCGAACTCATGGACCGCGAGATCGTGACCTGAGCCGAAGTCGGGACACTTAACCGACTGAGCCCCCCCAGGCGCCCCTCCCCTCCAAATGTTACGCACCATTTACTCCTTTTTATTTGGTTGCTGTCTTCCTTATCTGTTACCCGTTTAGAAAAGATAGAAAACATCTGTTTAGCAAGCTGCCTATTGCTTGCCCGTATCACTTCACCACCTGTAACGCCTTCATAAACAGTATCTTTTTTTCAACATATCTTCTCTCTCTCGCTGGGGTACAGAAACACGACCGGCTTTCCTCTGGTAATCTCGTATCACCAACCTCACTACAGCCTGCCTGATCTGCCCGCATCTCCCACCGAGGCCACCTTGGGCAACAGCACGGATGACCTCCGTGCTGCCCAATCCAGAGGTCAGCGCTCATCCCGGATACCCTGATTCTCCATGGCATTTGTCACAGATGCCTCCTGTCAAGAACCTCTCGGCACGTGGCTTCCAGGACAACACCCCGTCCTCCCGGTCTTCCTCGCGCGCTCTCCCCCTCGGGCTCCCCTCCTTTATCCATACTCACCGTCCTGGGGACTCTACCCACTCCTGTGGCTTTTGACTCGCGTCTACATACTTACTGACTTCTGCATCTATGCCTCCAGCCTCAGCCTCTCCCTTGACGTTCAAGTTCTTGCATCCAACTGCCCGTTCGGTGTCCAACACGTCTAATAAAAAGGCACCTCAAACACGGCCAAAACCGAACCCTTGGGTCGTCCTCCCCAAACCTGTCCTCCCCTAGCCCTTCCCATCTCAGGAACAGCCCTCCCTGCTCCTTAACTCAGTCGACGGCCAGCAGTTCAAGTCAAGGTTCCTAGGGGTCGTCCTTAACCTCTCACACCCGCTCGCGATCTCGCACGCAGTGGGTCCGTCAGCCAACACCGTCAATGCCACCCTCAAGATGCACTCCACACACGGCGGCTCCTCCTGGTCTCCACGGTCCCCGGCGGGCCACCATCCCACCTGGTCTTCCCCCGACAGAACCGCACTGGCTAAACCTACCGCGAGAGCAAGCCCCCGCCTGACGTGGCCTCTGCCCACCCCCCTCCCTGCCGCTCTCCCCGTGGCCCAGGCCACACGGGCCTCACCCAACTTCCCGAGCGGGCCCAGTCGCTCCTGCCTCAGCGCCTCAGGTACCGGGTGCTCCCTCACCTCGGAACCGTGCCCTAGGATGCCGCCGAGGCTCACTTCATCTCGTCTCAACCGTCACCTCCTCGGGGAGGCCCCCCCTGACCAGCCGACTGAAAACGGGAGCGCTCCTTCACTCCTGATCTCCCCACCGCCTCGCCTTCTCCTCTCTCTCCTCTCCTCACGGCGGTTCTCACCGCCGGATGTTGTTCTGCCCTCTCTCATCTCCTCTCACTAGAACCCAAGTTTCACGAGGACAGACACTCCTGTGCTTTCAGCTGCCGTGTTCCCTGCTGGACGCTGGGCGCTTGGCAAGTTACTCGCCGCGGAATGACGCTAACATCCCGCGGCACCGTGAACTCTGTGAAGGCGCCGAGAGCAGCTCCGCCTCATTCCCGACGTCCTGCGGGGCGCAGGCCCTGGCACGTGGGGGGCGCCTGCTGCTCCCGGGCTCCCATCACCTCCCCACCTCCTCACTTTCACTGTGGATTCCGGCACCCAGCCTCCTGCCTTCCCTCTGCTCCTACTCTCGTCTGCACTCTCGGGGACCTCTGCCTCCAAAGGACCCATCCAACCACTACCCCAGAGGTTTGCTGACTCCTGACCGCTAACAACCGTTTCCCCAGCCTCTCCTCCCCTCCCCTCCCCCGCCAGGGCTCGTCCTCCCGGCCCTGGCTTGTCATCACCGACATCCACAGCCCCGCCCCGTCTCCTCTCCATCGGCTGCCTCCCATCTTCCCGGCTCACTTACCCTGTAAACCTCAATCCAGTAACTCCCCCACCTCACCAGGACTCCAGTCCCGTCCTCCCACCCGTCGCCCCTCCTGGTCTGTAGCACCCAGCGTGCATTCTGTGCGTCAGCGGGGTCCCTCCTCTGCAAACACTTTACCTTGTCTCTCCCCTCGACACACCCAACCCGGATTCATCCCAGACGTCACCTACTTGGCTGACAACACGGAGCACCGGACGGGCTGCAGAAACCCTTAAACGCGCAGACCCACTTCCCACTCGCGACCCCTTGTTGCAAACGCGGAGTCTCCGCTCATCTGCCCAGCAGACCTGCTTTTCGCCCCGTACCCGACTCCGGGCTCCCACACAGCGCCCCACCTCCCCAAGACCCCGCGTCCACCCCACCCTCCACCTCCTCGCTGGAAAACAGACAACCAGACGGGGCTCCCTTAACTTCTTCCCCCCACCAGCCACCTGCACCTGCTGTGCCCGCTCCTGCCCTCCCCGAGACAAACCACGACGTGACCTGGCTCCACTCAAAGGCCACCCCGACCAGCACTCCAGGCCCCACCCCTGCCTTGCTCCTTAAGGGTTTGCTCCTGAAAACAGCTCCTCCCTTCTCTTCACTTCTCTGGCTCCCTTGGATCGGCAGCGAGCACACTCGTGAATCGCCGTCACTTAAGAAAACCTTCTGAGAATTTAAAACCGGATTAGACATTGGTTCAAACCCAAAAGGCGTTGGGGGCATAACTGGGAAGTTTTGTCATGGACTGCTATCAGAGGATTTATGGGATTTTTCCTCCGGGGAAGGTGGGGTCCCCTGAGCCTGGGGTTCAGCAAGTACCGTATGGGATTTTTAAGGGAACACAGCTACGTAGGGCAATGTCCTTATTTTTAGAGACGCCTGCTGAAGTGCCTCGGGGGAAAGAGTCACAGAATCCGCAACTTACTTTCAGGGATTCAGAAAAACGGAAAAGAGAAAGCGAGGCGAGAGCACTGTGACAAAATGTTTAAAAATACTGAATTAGGAGGACGTATAAAAAAGCTCATCATGGGGGCGCCTCGGGGGCCCAGTCTTAGTTAAGCGTCCAACTTCAGCTCAGGTCACGATCCCGTGGTTCGCAAGTTTGAGCCCCACGTCGGGCTCTGTGCTGACAGCACAGAGCCTGGAGCCTGCTTCAAATTCTGTCGCCCTCTCTCTCTGCCCCTCCCCCGTTCTCTCTCTCTCAAAGATAAATAAACATCAAAAGTAATTTAAAATTTGGGGCGCCTGGGTGGCGCAGTCGGTTAAGCGTCCGACTTCAGCCAGGCCACGATCTCGCGGTCTGTGAGTTCGAGCCCCGCGTCAGGCTCTGGGCTGATGGCTCGGAGCCTGGAGCCTGTTTCCGATTCTGTGTCTCCCTCTCTCTCTGACCCTCCCCCGTTCATGCTCTGTCTCTCTCTGTCCCAAAAATAAAATAAAAAACGTTGAAAAAAAAAAAAAAAAAAAATTAAGTTCATTATGATACTCTTTCAACTGCCCTGCACCTAACTGCTGCGGGGTGCGGCCCAGGCATGTTTACAAACACCCCCAGGTGACTCGGGCTCAGCCCAGGCTGAGAACCATCGGGCCACGTGACCTCTGCGCAGTCCTTCCAGCCACAAACTCTACGATTCTTAGATCCGATCTGTAAATATTAGCGCTATTAACCATTAAGTACAAAAAAAAAAAAAAAAACCCTACTCTCCATCACGCCCCCTTCAGCTACTGCCCATTTCTCTGACCCTCTTTAGGGCAGCGGTGGACAAAGGACCGGCCACCACCTGCTGCCACAAATAAAGTCTTACTGGGTCGCAGCCATGCCCCGCTGCAACGGCCTTGCGCCTGAGCCCCTGCGCTCCAGTGTTCGTGCGGTCCACCTGCTCCCGCTCTAACTGCCCCAAGTTGCCGCCCTCGCTTCCGTGTCTCCTCAGTCTTGTTGACACTCTGTGCCGCACCTGACCCGCCTGTCCCTCCTCGAAAGTCCTTCTTGGCTTCTGTGAGCCCCACTCCCGCGGCTCTCCTCGACCTCAGGGGCTGCTGCTTCTTGGATCCCCCCGCAGGAGCTCCCACTGCTGTGCCCCACCGGCTGGGCACGCAGAGCTCCCCGTCCCGGCCTCTCTCTCTCTCTCTCTCTCTCTCCCTCCAGAAGTGGGAGGGGTAGGATTAAACGCGCAGACTTTGGAGTCAGGCTGTTCAAACCCACGTACCAGTCACGGGACCCTGGGCAACTTGCCTAAGTGAGTCGACAGGGCACCCAAGCGGTGCCCAGACACGCTAGTGCCCGCTGAGGGTCAGCAATGACCGAGGCCATACGGACCGCCGGCCCCTCCGCTCAGCTCACACCACCGGGTCCTCAAGAGTCCTAGGCCAATCCCTGCGAGGCCGGCCCCTCGTGTTAAGAAGTCTCAGCTCAGATGCCGCCCCCTGCGAGATCTCCCCCAGACAGCTGATGCAAGACGCCAGCCGCCCAGCCGTCGGCTCCGTCTTCCTGGGTTCGGTCTGCCCGGCTCGAGGCACCACCAGAGTGTGTTCGTGCACGCGTGCCGGCCTCCACCCCCAGCTAGAAACGCAGCTCCGTGAGCACAGGGCCCCCCCCCGCGGTCCTGCTCACCTAGGACTCCCCGGCCCTCGGGACGATGCCTTACTCGCGGCAGGCACGCAACACCCGACCACAGAAGGGAGGGAGGCAGGGGAGGCCCCAACCCTATGCCACCTTAGAGCAAAAACGCCGCTCAAACCTAGGGGTCCGCTGACGACGTGATGCTAAACAAAAAAGAGGATCCTGGCCGGAGTGCAGGTGCCGTGCTCACGGGGACCCCGGCCCCGGAGAGGCCGACACCCACCCGCTCCCGCCCGCCCCCAGGGCCCCCTACCTTCTCGCCGCTGTCCCGCAGCTGTTGCAGCTGCCGCAGGCGGCGCCCCTTTTCCAGCTGCTTCTGCAGCTCCAGCTCCGCCTCGTCCTCCTCCAGCGCCTCTGGGGACCCGGCCCGCGCGCCTCCTGCCTCCTCTGGCGGGGAAACACGGGAGGCCTCTGCTCGAATCATCCCCTCGCCCCAGGGTGCTCGTCCCCGCCCCTGACCGCTCCCCCCACCCCACCAGCCCCGGCCGGCAGGGCGCCTCACCCTCATCGCTGACGTCCATGTTCTCCACGCGGGTGTCATCCGACTGCGAGGGCTGAGGCGCCGGCTCCTTCTCCTCCTCCTCCGGGGCCTCCTCGTCCGCCTCAGGCACTCGGCGCCGACCCCGGCCCCGCAATCTGGGGGGAGAGGCCCCTCGGGTGAGCACGGGCCCCCGGGCCAGGCCAGCCCCCACCCCGCACCCCTCTTTGCAAGCGCACCGGGAGCCAAAGTCCCCGTCTTGAGTCTGGTCCCCGAGAGGCAATAAGTCATCGGCCCGCACGACCACCTCCTTCTCTTTCTTGCGGATCTTCTTCACCCTCCGTTTGGTCTTTTTAAAGGTCACCTAAGGGGAGGAGAGGCGACGCCTGAGACGGGGAAGGCGGGCGGCCACGGGCCCCCGAGAACGAACACTTCCTTGGTGCTCCTCCGTGCCAGCCTCTGTCCCAAGCGCTTCCCGCGCACAGACGACACGTGAGGGAGGTGGGACTTCATCCCACCTGTGATGACGAAACCTGAGGACAGAGAGTCTACGTTCCTTGCCTCAGGTTGCCCAGCTGAGAGGGACAGCCGGGATTGCGAATCTTGTTTTCGGGGCTCAGGGGGTCCTGCTCTTAATCACGCGGCCAAGCAGTTCACCGAGCCCGGCGTCTACCTCTGCGTTCACGATCCTCCCAAACACAAACTCCACACAGAAGGTAAACTTACACTCACCCACGCTGTCACTAACCCTCGCAATGGCCCTCAAGACGGGGGCTCCTGCCATTCCCATTCCAAACGGGGAGCCTCGGCCTCACGGTTAAATGACTCACCCAAAGCACGAGCTGGCTGGACGGCAGAACCTGAACACGAACTCAGGACCGTCTGTCTCGACGGTCCCCGTTCTGTTGACAGCCACTGGCTCCCTGCAACACCTCCCTGCTCACCCATGAGGGCCAAGACCCTCACACTCGATCCCCCCGCAGCTCATCTGGCCGCACAGGACCCGGGAGGAGGGGGAGGAAGCCCCACCCCATCACAAGCCGTGGCTGGAGGGCTCGGGGCTCACCATCTCCTCGGGTGTGAGGTACTCGGAGGCGAGCCGGGGCCCGACCGTGCTCAGGGACTGAGCCTGTAGCCGCAGCTTGGCCCGGATCTCCTCCAGCTCCCGTTCCCGCACGCCGTCAGCCGTGCCGCCCTGCTCCAAGCGGAAGGAGTGCGGCCGCTCGCCCTCGAGCTCCTCGTCGTACTTGGACAGGATGGAGCGGGGTTTCTGCTGCAGGACAAGGGGGACAGGTCGGGATCCAGCCTGTTCCCGAAAAGCCCCAGAGCCCCCATCTCACAGCCCCGTGCCGCCCGGCCTGCCTGGGCCAAGCCGTCCACACTCTCATCCTCCGCATACGGCAGGTAGTCGGGCTTCTTCTTCCGCAGCTCCACGTTTTTCTCTGCCCGCTCCTTATCTACTAGGTTCACGTTCACCAGGACATCCTCCTCCTCCTGCAGCACACCTGCGGACAGGGCAGGAGCAGCAGCCACTCACAGCTGCCCTCAACTCAGCAGTGCCTACGTCCCCGACCAGAGCACCTGAGCTCAACCCACCTTTGTCCTTGAGGGTGAGGATCACGGTCTCCCCCTCTCGGAAGGAATCGATAGCGTGCTCCACGGTGAGGCCCTGGAGGTCCCGGGCACTGTACAGGTCCTACAAGGCAGAGGGAATGTCCAGACAAGTCAGGGGACCGGACTCCCCGAGCCCTGGGACCCCAGCACTAAGGACAGTGGTGCGTCCACCCCTCCCTGCCCTCGGCCGCTGCAGCAGCCTCACCTGCCGCCTCTGCCCAAACTCCTCCTCCACCAGAGTGCTGACACCAAACTCTTGGTCCATCTCCTCCAGCAGTTTGGCCTATGGGATGGGAGGGGGGTGACCTATGACCTCATGCCATTCGGCATCACTGGAAGACACGTGGGACTCTACCAGGTGGGAGTGCAGAAAAAGCAGGCCATTGCAGGGAATCCAGAGCAGACAGCATTGACCGTGGGCCTCCTACTTCTCTGAGCCCGGTCACCTCCCAAGAACAAGCCTCCTGCCTCACCAGCCGGTCGGGCTGCCAGAGGCCCTGAGTGACCGCCCCCAGCTTCCCCGGGCGCTCACCCTCTTCTCTGCCAAGTCCTTCTCCTTCTGAAGCTGCCGGCTCCGCTCAATCCAGGCCGCGGTGTCGTCCAGCCACGGGTCATCCTCCCCCAGTGTCTTTATCTTCCTGAAGAGGAAAGAAAGTGGCCTTCTGGAGAACCCCTTTCCTGCTCCCCCCACCTGACTCAAGAGCTCCCTGGCAGCCTCCTCAGGTCCTTCCCTTGTCCACCCCGGCAGGGACCCCCTCACCCCAGCTTCTGGTTCAGGAGGCGCTTTTCTTTGGCGGCTGCCAGCTTCTCCCGTAGCTCCTCTCGCTGTCTCAAGGCCATGGGATTGATGACATCGGCTGCCACGGGCTCCTCCTTGGTGCCCGCCTCTGGAAGGGAGGCCCAGACGTGAGGCTATGCCTGCCCGTGGCTGGTGGGGAGAGGAGGGAGCCACTCACCCTGCCCCCTTCCAGCTCAGGGGGCCAGAAGGGGCCAGGAGAGGGGGGGATCGAACCCTTCACTTGCCTCCTCCCACTACATCCCCACACTTCCGTGTCACCCCGCACAGCATGATGGGACCCTCCACGCCTTACAAGCCCCCCAAGTCATGCTTTAAAAGACAAACACACCTGACACGTGCACAGCTCAGGTCAGTTTGTAGCAGCTACGCATGTGTCTCAGCCTGGTTAATGCTGCCTCACAGCACAAGGCTAGCACGTGGTGCTAGCCATTTGAACTTAAAGAATAAGCTGATTCCCAAACCCCCATGACCGCTGTAGGGAGAAGCCTCATGTCTATTGGCAACTATGTACACACACACACACACACACACACACACACACACACACGGACAGCGCCACTAAATGGAGCTGAACCTGTGCCATAACCCCATCCTCCTCAGAGACCCTTCAGATGGTCCTTTTCTTCCACCAAAATGCCCTCCCTCACCCCCATCCTCAGCCCCACACTCACCCTTCTTGACAGCGTTGACCTCCAAGGGTTTCAGCCCCAACTTTGCCCGGAGTTTACTGAGGGCAAGAGATACAACTGTTAAGAGCCGTCAACGAAATAGGTGCACGAAAGACATTTCAGGACAGACGGGGTGAAAACAGGATGAGACGGAGAGATCACGAGGGTCCCCAAAACAGGACCTGACCCAGGCAGCCTAGGACATTGGGAAGGACACTGGCCTCCAATATGGGGAACACAGGCACCAGGCCTGGCCTGCCCCTTAACCAGCGGACCATCCTTCCTCTCAGAGCTTAGTGTCCTCTTCTGTAACTCGGATGGTCATACGGCACTTCTGATTTCAATGAGAATGCTTTAGTGTAGGGAAGGCCACCCCCAAGAAGCTGTCCCAGAAAATAAAAGCAGAAACATACGGGAGACAGAACTTACTTGGTCTCCTCGATGCTGAGTGACGAGGCATCTCCTGAGCTCGTTTTGGAGCCGGCGGCTAGAAGAAGAAGCCTGGCTCAGGTGCCGAACACAGGCCCAAAGATGAGGGCCTCTTCCAAACTCCTCCATTTCAGGAGACGACACAACTACCCACCTAGCTGCTCCAACCAAAATTCAAGGAGTCATCTTCATTTCCTTCCTCTTCCCACCCTCATCCAAGTGCTAAGATGTCTTAAATTCCTACCGCAAAACACGATTTCGATCTGTTTCGGGTCTCTCCATCCTCCTACTGCCTCGGTGCAGACCACTATCAGCCCTCACGTGGCCTCCACTCTTGACTACTCTTGAGCCAGTTCTCAATGCGGTGACACTAACAACATGATCAACTCACTCCTCGGCTCAAATCTACGGCTCCCGACCACCCTCAAGACAAAGCTCAAATTTCTACAGGGTCCTTTGCGTTCAGACCCGTTTCTTATCCCTGCTATGAGCCCTGCACGATCTGCTCAATACCAGATTTCTTCCTGCCTCTACGCACGCTAGGACTACTTCATTCATCCGTTCACTCAACACGTTTACTGAGGGCCTGGGACGTGCCAATTGCAAGGAAAACAAAATCTCTGCCCTCGCGGAGCGCAGTGGAGGGAGACAACCCTCAACCCCAAATAACCACAGAAGACCCTTTAACGAGTGCCGACGAAGACAGCCTGGGGGTGCCCAGGCCCGGAGTACTCGGCCTGCACACACCCAGGCCCTCCCGCTCCGGGGCCCCGGGTACGCCCCGCCCCCACAGGCCACGCCCCTCACCGGCCTCGTAGCCGTCATCGCGCTTCTCCCGCTTCACGCGCCGCTCGGAGGGCTCTGCCTGGCTGCGCTCCCGCCCGTGCGCGCCGCTGCGGGCCTCGGCCTCGGCCCCGCGCCGTCCGCTCCCGCGCTCGCCCCCACGCTCCCGGCTCCGCTTCCGTCGTTCGCCGCCGCTACTGCCGCCGCCGCCGCTCCGGTGCTTGTGTTTTTTGTGCTCCCGGTGCCGCGGCGGCTGCTCGGTGGCGCCTCCGGTGCTGGCCGCCGCCGTCGTCCCGGCCGCCTCCTTCTCCCCGCGATGCTTCTTCGACGACCCCATGGTGGCACGTCCGCCCGGAGCCCGGCCGCCGCCGAGGCCCGACGATGCAAAATGGGAACACTTCCGGGTCGCCCGGCAGCCGCAGTCGTGTTGCCGGAAACCAAGAGCGGCCGCTTCCGTCGTTCGCGCCGGCGCCTGCCCCGAAGGTTCATGGGAAGGCCGGGATCGGAGCCCAGCGGCGCCAGAGCGGCCGCGTCGGTGGGGGTGGCGGTCTTTAAGCTGGTAGCCTGACTGCGCATGCGCTCCGGGGATGGCGTCGACCGGATGTACTGGTTACGGGTCTCTCCGCTGTAAGCGCTCTACGCCAGCCACCTGCGAGCTGGAAGCGCCCGCCCGGCACCGGACGCTGCGTGTCTCACGGACTTGCTGTGGACGGCGCCCGGCGCTCCTTGGGCGTCCTCCTAGTGGACTCCCCAGGGTCCTGGCTCCATCGGGTGTCGGACAGCGCAGCATGGTCTCCTGACACCCGTGGCTCCACAGTCCAGCCTCCAAGTCCCTGCAACCAGTGTGGTCAGCAGACGCCGCCTTCCCACGAGCCTTGGATTGGGCTTTTTAACCTGTACTCTGGAATCCCCTAAAACCGAGTGTAGAATTTCGGCACATCTGTGTATGTGAGCCCCCTCCCCCCCCCCCCCCCCCCCTTGGAGGGCGTCTCACTTGAAATTAAGTTAAAAGCCCAATTGGGGCGCCTGGGTGGCTCAGTCGGTTGAGCGTCTGGGTCTCCGACCCTTGGCTTCGGCTGCGGTCATGATCTCAAGGTTCCTGAGTTCCTGCACTGGCAGTGCAGAGCCTGCTTGGGATTCTCTCTCTGCCGCTACCCTGCTCGCGCATGTCCTCTCTCTCTCTCAATAAATAAACTTTTTAAAAAAGGCTCAATTCACATAATCCCTTCTCACACTCCCACCCCACAGTTGCTCCGTCTGGCCTGTTATGGTGTGATGTGCCCCATTAAAGGTCCAACCCCTACCCCCCATCCTCACCCCACACACGCACCAGGAGTTCTCAAAAGCCAGATCCTATTCACTCTTGAGTTCCTAAGACCCAGCATAGACGGAAATGGGGGTGGAGGAGCCGCAGCTGTTGCCCTATGCGACGACCCACTCGGGAGCAGAGGCAGGGCTGTGTGTGCTGGGCGGGAGCAGCTCCGGCAGCCAGAGCTCCTGGGTGATGGGACAAGCTAAGCCTGCTGCCTACCCACTTGCCACCTCCTACTCCCAACCTGCAGCCTCTTCCCAGCACCACCAGAAATTACACAGTGTGTTTCCATAAAGCCTTTAATCATTATCTTAGGAGCTGGGCTCAGTCTGGGCTTGGAGTGGAGTGCCTGTTGGGCTGGCTTCCAGTGGGTTCTGCCTTTGGGGGGCTTTCAGAAGAGTGCTCCATCCTTACCCCCATTGACCTGTGGCTCCTTAAAGGTGAAGACATAGGTAGAGACAATGGGTTTCTAGCTCCCCACCCCCATGCCCAAGGAGACCTGGGCTGTAGGAGGGGAAAGGCCATTATTGACATGTGGGTTCAAATCTGGCTCCTGTGCTATGAGACCCTGAGCGAGTGATTTCCCCTCCTGAAGCCTCAGTGTCCTTATGCATGGGCCTCATAATCCCTGCTGTGCATCACCTTGTTCTAAAGCACAAGGGACAGTATACAGGGGGTGACTTGTGGGGCCCCACCCCACAATGGGGTCTTGGTGTGTGGCCACTCATTTGGCCACAGATTCCCAGCCCGGCTCTGCTGCTTATTCGCTCCTGTGTCTTTGGACAGGACCAGGTCCTTAGTTTCTTTACTGGGATCTGGAGAGCATCACCCCGGTCCTGCCTTCCTCAGGTGACCTGGGGGACAGGGCCTAGGGAAGGACCGATTGACTGCTAGAGCTAGGCAGTGTCCTTCGGGCCGAGGGGTTGGGCCACCAGGACTTAGATCCAGGGCGGATCAACATGGCTGCTGGTGAGTTTTCTCAGCTTCTTCCCAGATGGTCCAGCCCAGGCTGGAGATGGGCAGGGCCACAGCTAGGGGAGACCCTGTAGGGCCCAGAGTACTGGCGGTGGCCCCCCCCACTTCCCTTCTCCCTGTAGCTGGGCAGAGCCAGTTCCTTGGCTAGCTAGACGGCCTCACCTGGGTTTCCCGGAGGCGCCCTCTGTGTTCCCCTTTCCTGCTTCAGCCAGTAGCTGCTCCTCATCCAGTCCCAGTGCTGACAGCACCTGGGAGAAGCGCCGGGTCACCGTGAGCCGGGCATTGGCCTGAAGAAAGAGAAGCGTTCCTGCTCTGCAGGCTGCCGGGGACGGGTGGTGCCGCGTGTGAAGGTCCCAGGGCTTCCGGATGGGCGGTGGCCCCGGGGTCCTGTCTAAGGGGGCCCACTCTCACTTACATCCCTACGCACTCAGCCAATGAGAAGCGCTGCTCTCGGGGAGGCTGATGCTCGTCCAGGGGCTAGGCCTCACCTGCATGGCCTGCTGGAACAGGTAGGGCCGGGCCTGCACCCTGTGCTGAATGCCCTGCAGCTCTGCCTGGTACTGAGCAAAGCGCTGTCGCTCCTGGCGCCTGCAGGGAGACGGACCTGTGGGCAGCCAGCCGCGAGCACAACCCGTCCCCAGTCCTGAGTCCACTCCTCCTCGCTAGGGACGTGACGTCCTCCCCGCCCTTACCTTGCAAAGCCATTTCATTCCCAGCCTCGCCCCGGGTTCCTCCTGAGGTCAGTGGGGTGGAAATTATTTGCTCCATTTTACCCATGATGAGCCGGAGGCCCAGGGGGGTTGAGGGACTTGTCCAAGGTCGCACAGCTGGGAAGTGAGAGACCGAGCCCCGAGCCCAAGTCTGCAGCCTGCGCAGCCGGGAGCTCATCTAGCATCCCAGCCACCCCCAGGCGGAGGGACCAGCTCCGGCTTCGGAGCAACTGGGCATCAGCTTGCAGGGCCTCTCCCCTCCCTGCGTTTACACCTCTGCGCCCCTTCACCCTGCACCTGTGAGGAAGAAGCGGTGGCTGTTGGCTGTGGCTTTGGGCAAGGCCCCAGTCTGGGCTCTGGGTTCAGTTTCCTCTGTGCTATGGCAGGGATTACACAAGCTTGCCGCCATTCTCTGTGGTTTTTATAAGCACGCGGCTTGGAAAATGGGAGGGAGGAACAAAAGAAACATGTTGCAGATGACAGACTGCATCCCGAAAATATCAGGATTGCACTGGGGAAGCACAAATCCACTTACAAAAACCCAGTCTGTGCACTTGTCTGAAATGTGTCTGCTCTTCAAGCCGGGTATCCTGGCAGCAGGAGGGGCCCCCTGGCTGTACTAACACCCGAGACCAGGAATCCTGCGAAGCACGCAGGAGAGGTCTCGGGAATTGGTGGCAGCACCCACACGCAGGACGGGAGGGGAGAAGCAGACAAGACCCCAGGACCCATTCGGGACCTCTAGCAAATGTGCCGGCCAGGATCTTTGGCTATGTGCCAGGGAAGGAAGCTTCCTCCATTCGAGAAGAAGAGATGAATTTGAAAACCCTTGGCCAGGAACAGGAGTTATTGCAAGATGGAGTCTTCGGCATTCAAGAGGTCATTTCAGCAGCTACAGAAGGAGGGGGTGGGGAGCGCCAGCTTGCATTTGGTCTCTGTGTCGCCTGTGAGGTCTTGCATGTTTTTCCTGCTTGATTCTTGAGGCTGTTCGTTAGAATGGAGAGGAAGTCCACATCTTGGAGCCCCAGGCAGAAAGGAAGCCTGTGAGTGGATGTCAGCCCCGTCCAGCATCTGGGAAGGAAAGGAAGCCACATAGCCTCCCTACCACCGGGTGACCTTAGTTGAGCCAGCGTCTCCTGCGCAGGGCAGAGTCTTTGCGGCTCGGAGAGAGCAAACTTCACGGGCTATAAGGGCTGAGAGAGCCCGTGGCATATATCTGCTCTCAAGTAGAAAATAAAAGGTGTGTGGGAAACACTCCTCTCACTGACATCCGTCCCTTGGAGTTCTGAACTTTAGGCTTCCTGCCTTATTTAAAAAACAATGAACTTGAGGTCTGGCATGGAGAAGGCATCTCCTCCATCACTGGCCAAGGATTCCTTTAAAACACCCTTGACTTCTTAGAGTCCTGGTTTCCTCATCTTCGAAACTGGGGATGATAAGACTGAGCCTCAAAGAGTACGTGATCAGAACCCCACTGAATCCTTGGTGGGCCGCTGCAGGACAGAGACCTTCGGGTCTCTCCGCAGCACTCCACTCAACCTTGACCTGGCCCTTCTCCCAGGATGAAAGGAGATGAGTTGTGGAAAGATCTACCCTGCTGCCAGGTGCACCCAGTAGGTGCTCAATGTCAACGGCCCTGGTGGCCATATTTATTTGTGATGTCTGTTTCACTAGGTAGGGCTTTGGGGGGACCATCCTGGCGCCGTTTATCTGCAGATTGGGTATCCGAGCACTCTGGGACCACGTAGCAGAGCGACTCAATGGCTGCTGCCCATGTTGGAATCCTAGCTTCGCAGCTCACTTGTGACCTTTGGCCAACTATTTAAGCTCTCTGAGCTCAGTTTCCTCCTCTGTCGAATTATCGTTCTGATGCTAATGCCCACTTCATGGTCCTGTTATGAGTCTAAAAAACTTTTAAATACACATTTGCCCGTTTCCTTTTAAGCGTGAAAATATAGGGAGAGAGTGAAACAGATGACCCTTCACCTGATGGCAAAGAACGGTTGTCCCCAGGAGTGAGATCCCAGGCTCGCTTTACGTGCCATGTTAACTATTCCGGTAATGTCGGAGTTTTTTTGCAAGAAGCATCCCTGGCTTTTGAAATCGGAAAAGATCAGAACGAGTGGGAATGCGGGCAGAACATTTTAACCGTGAACTTTTGCCAGCTGCGGGGATCGGTCTTGTTAGCCGGTGACCTCGCCTCAGCTCCTCCTCCGCCAGTGCCTCAGTGTCTTCATGGGTAAAGCGCGGCCAAGTGGCCTGGAAGATGGTTGTGGAGACTCAGCCCTGAGGGGAGGGGAGGTCTGCATCTCCTCTGTCCTTCGTCTGACAGCTGACATCTCTCGCGCTGCCTCCCCCTGCCCTCTCCCCGCCAGCCCCTCCCCGGCGCCAGGCTTCCTACCTCAGCTCCTCTAGCTTGCACTGGGTGGCGCCCGGCCCCCGGCTCCCTCCGGGCGCATAGGCCGCCAGGCAGCGAGCCACCTGCTGCTGTACCCGCTGCTCCCGGGCCCTCCGCAGCTCGGCCCGCTGCAACTCCTCCTGCTGCTGCCGCTCCCAGGCCTGCAACAGGCTTCTTGGGAGGGGGGAGGGAAAGAAGAAGGTGGGAGAAGTCTGGGGGGAGCAGCAGTCTCATGGAGACCAGGAGCAGGCAGAGGGGTGTGGGGGCCTGAGGGAGGGATCGCAGGAGCCCAGAGAGCCAAAGGCCCCGGGGAATGGCGTTCGTCTTGGAAGTGTGCCGTGATGAGGGCCGCATCTGGCCCGCCTCGGGGCCTTTCGCTACTCTTCCTGGAGGCCTCGTCCCGCTCCAGCCAGCTGTATGCCCCAACGGTGGACATCCTCAGCCCTGTGGGGCTTGGTGCACCTGTGACCCCACGTGTATTGCTAACCTCCCCTTGCAGAGCAGCTCTCCTTGAGGGCAGGGGCCAGCTCTGGTTCTCTCTGACCCCCATCTCTGGCAGGAACTAGGTTAATGCCTTTGGGTTTGAGGGACAGACAGATAGATGAATGGATGGGAAACAGAAACAAATTGGTGATGGGATCAATGGGTGGATGACCGGATGGATGAATGGTGTGGACGGTTGAATAGACAACATTGAGATCCATGTGGAACATTCTTCCCCTAGCTCTTATGGCCAGTTCCTTCTTGTCGATTGGGTCCTTGTTCAAAAGTGAGAGAGAAGGAGAGTCCCTGACCACCCCTTCTGCCTCTAGCTATACATCTTGTTCATTTCTTTATTAATTATCCTTCTTCCCAAGGAGAATGTAAGCCTCATGAGAGCAGGGTTCCTTATCTCTCCTCTTCACCACCAGTGTCTCCCCAGCACCTAGGACAGTTCTTAACCTAACTAGAAACTCAGTGTTGGTGACTTCGTGCATAATTCAATCATGGTTGGACTAATAAAAGGGAAGATGCGGTCACTCACTCAGCACGTATTTATTGAGCACCAGCTGGTGCCAGGTCCTGTGTAGGGGCACCAGAGAGGCCATGATCAATAAGATCTGGTACCTGTCCTCAGGGAGCTCTGTACACGGGGATAGACAGGTACCCCGGGACCCCAATGCAATGCCGCGTGGCAAAAGCTATGGTGGAGGCAAGCACAGGGGAGAGCTTCCTAGAGGGCGCCTGACTTGCAAGTTGAAAGATGCATCCGAGTTACCTAGGTGAATGAGGAAGAGGGGCAATCCCGGTAGAGAAGGGAGGGAGAGCATGGGGCATTCTAGCACTCTGACTGGCTGGCATGGGAGACAGGAGGCTCCTTACCAAGAAATCTGGGCTTTGTCCTAAGCAAACTGGGAAGCATGGGAAGCAAGCAGGGGATGACAGTAAGAATTGGAGGGTGCTATTAGAGTGCTGAGTGGATTCTCACCTGCCACTTCTAACCAGTCACCAAGACCTGCTGAGCCAGCCCCCAAATATCTCTTAAATGGATCCCCCCTGTCTCCATTCACATGACCACCTGGTTTATGCCCTTATCATCCCTCACCTAGACAATGCAAAGGTGCCCCCTTTCCAGGCTTTCCCCCTCTGTTCCCATTGTCTTTTGTTTAAGCCCCAAGTATAGCGATTGTCTAACTCTACTGCCCTCTTTGCTGTCTTGCCCATCCGTCTCCTTTTCCAACAGACCTTGAGCTTCTTAGGGCTAGGACCAAGTCTTTTTATCTTTACATCCTGAGGACCCATGAGTAGATACTCAATATATGTTGCATTAATCACTTAGTTAATAGATTAATTGATGGATAGAAGATGGGAAATGAATGAAAAAGTAGCTTGTATCGATAGATAGCTGGCCAAGAAGGCAGAGATGGATGGATGGGTGGGATGGATGGGAGGGAGGACGGGTGGGGGGTGGATGGATGGATGGATGGGAGAGAGGATGGGTGGGTGGATGGATGGATGGGAGGGAGGACAGGTGGGTGGGTGGATAGATCCATAGAAGATTGGATGATCAGAAGATTGGAGAATGGATAAATGAAGGAATGAATGAGATGATGAATGATTCAACGTCTCTAGAGAACTGGCTCCTTCTCTACTTCCTGTCCTTTCTTCCCATCCTCCTTTTTCTTCCACCTTACCTGGTGGCCTCCTGTCGTTTGTGGAAGGTACGGTTAGGAAAGTTGGTAAACTGGAAAGTCTCTTCATCTCCCAAGGCATAGGTCTTCCCACTCCGGTTGGAGGCCTGCACAGCAGCCCGCAAAGCCTTCCAGGGCTGCTTTTCAGGGCCTGTCCACAACGGGACAAGTTAGAGAGTAGCCCCCCTCCCAGCCCATCGGGTGATCCTGCCTAGTATGTGGAGCACAGCACAGCCCTGTCTGAACTCCTGGCCCAGGGTGCTGGCTCCCCAACCTGTCTCCCCGCTGTGTAGTTTCCTGGGGGACCCAAACGTTGAAGTCCACACTCACCGCAGTCCAACTCTTGCTGTAACTGCCTCTGCAGCTTCTCCAGCTCCTTGGCCCTTGACTTCCTCGTCTGCGGCCCTCGAAGGTTGGAGCTGCTCGCCTTGCGCTGTAGGTCACCCTCATCCAAGGCCTCCTTGCCAGAGTTCTGCCCCTTTCTCTGCGAACCAGCCCTCCTTCTATGGGGGGCCCTGTGCTCCCCCTCCTCAGCTTCCTCTGTCACCCCTGCAAACCGCTCCTCTTCCCAGATCGACCCCCTCTTGAGGAGCTGGGACATTTCTCCAGGGCTCATACCCCTCTCGACCTCCTCAGCACCCAGGGCTTCCGGCTCAGCGCCCTCCTCAGACTCTGATCCTGAGCCTGACCTCTTCCCAGGTGGCTGGAGGTCACACTCACTGGGGGCCTCCAGTTCCTGGCTCCCCCCTTTGCCAGAAGGGGTAGGGATGCCGTCCCAGGCCCTGAGCCGCTGGCTCCTCTCCAGGTTTGGCACCTCTGTCTTCCAGCAGAAGCCGTGGGCATCTGGGAGGGTGGCTGTGGACTTGAGCCTGGCCTTGTGCTGGGTGACAGCTCGGGGCAAGGGCAGGGCTTGGTGGCCAGGCTGAAGCAGGGCCCGACCATCAGTGAGGAAGCTCTCCCAGGCCCACTGGAAGGGAAAGGAGGGTTTCCGAGGAGCAGAAGGGATGAGACTGAGGAAGGAAAGGACAGGGAGCAGGGGTCAAGGTCAGGATGCCGGCCCCCCCATGGGGCCTGACACCCAACATCCCACCCGGCCGCTCGCACAGCTGCTTACTCTTCAGCCTCAGCAGGGCTATGCCCTTTCTTGTTCCGGACCTTGGGTCTCCGGTCCTTCTTTGCCGTCTGCCCAGCACTCCGAGACCTCGGCTGCTGGCCCTGAATTACACCATCACCGCTCCCAAGCCTCCCCTGAGTGAAGACAGGAGAGGAGGCCCAGCTCCAAGCAGGCTCCTGGACCACCTCACACCTCCCTCAGGGGATCTCCCTCTTCTGTGCACCCCAAGTGGCCCCCTGGACTTTTTTTTTTTTTTTAATGTCTATTTTTGAGAGAGAAAGAAACAGACTGCGAGTGGGGGAGGGGCAGAAAGAGAGAGAGACACACAGAATCCGAAGCAGGCTTCAGGCACCGAGCCGTCAGCACAGAGCCTGGCGTGGGGCTCGAACCCACGAACCACGAGATCATGACCTGAGCCGAAGTTGGACGCTTAAACGACGGAGCCACCCAGGCACCCCCCTGGACTCTTGTTACCAGTATAACCGACTGATCACCATCTCAGTGTTTAGTATTTAAATAGCAACCACTGGGGCGCCTGGGTGGCTCAGTCGGTTAAGCGTCTGACTTCAGCTCAGGTCACGATCTCGCGGTCCGTGAGTTCGAGCCCCGCGTCGGGCTCTGGGCTGACAGCTCAGAGCCTGGAGCCTGCTTCCGATTCTGTGTCTCCCTCTCTCTCTGCCCCTCCCCCGTTCATGCTCTGTCTCTCTCTGTCTCAAAATAAATAAACGTTAAAAAAAAAAAAAATTTAAAAAAAAAATAGCAACCACTGCTCCTCACTGAGTACCTGCCAGCTGCTCAGGATTTTCTCTCAGTAACTCATTTAACCTTCCCGAGGACCCTGTATTACACTATTACCCCAATCCTGCAGATGAGAACACTCAGCCTCAGAGAGGGGAAATCACTTGACTTAGGTCACCCAGCGGGTAAGCGGAGCCAGGACCTGATCATGTTGAGTCTGTCCCCAGAGCCCAGATCTGTCACCACGTGCAGTGCTGCCTCTGGGCCCCGGGGCAGCTCTTCTGAATGGCCCCATGGGGTCCCGGACTTGCTGAGTCAAGGTGGAGGAAACTCATGATCTTTCCCAAAACCCTCCTCCTCCCGCAGTGTTCCCCAAATCACTCCACCAGAAGGCTGGGAGTCATCTCTGGGTGTCTTCCTCATCTTCGCCCTAGACGACTTCGGCCTCCCTAGGGTCCCTGTCCCCTTCCCACCCACCCCCACCCCCCGTCTCTCACCTGGGCCTCAGCTCAATCTCATGGCTTCTCCAGGGCCTCCCTCAGCCCTGGCCTAGGTGGACCCCAGGCAGCCAGCCTGCCTCCAGGCAGTTGGAAGTCCTCCCACAGGGCCTCCCTCACCTGCTCAGCCTGGGGGATGTCCGACAGAAACTTGAGCAGCCCTGTGGTCATCACTGGAGCCTGGAGCCGCGTGTCCCGCCCTGGTCTCCCCGAAGTAGTCCTGATCAGCTGTTGGTGGGTGTTTCGCATGTTGGTGTCCTGCCCCATCCCCCACCCCCATCTGCCAGCCTTGGAACTGCCCTCCCCACCATCTCTATGGCAACCAGTCCTCAGCCAGTCTCGAGGGCTCCGGCAAAAAGCAGGCCAGGAAGGGTCAGTCAGGGTATGTGAGGCCAACTTCCTTCCAGGGGGGAAAGTATAGGAGGATGCTGAGGAATGATCCGGGGCTGGGGGTCCTGGGACCCAGGGCCAAGCCCTGCCCCTGTGGGACTCTTTGTTGACCTGCTGTAAGTCCCCTGCCCTCACTCAGCCTGTGTTTTCCCATCTGTCTGTGAAAAGGACCTCAAGACCATTTGGGAGGGTGCTCACATCCTATGAAGATGGCCGGGGGGCGCCTGAGGTGGGCCCTCTCCCTCCTCCTGCCTCCTGGGTTGTCTCCCAGCTCAAATGAGGCTTTATGGGAGCCAAGCTGAACTCTCACAACAAGATCTCCTTCGAACCACGTGGCTCCCCAGGTCCTGGCAGGATAAGAAAGGCCAGGAAGTTGCACACCAGGCCCAGGAGGGAGGCAGCAGGCAGACCCGGGCCCAGAGGAGGCTCCGGAGGGATGTAGAGCCTTTAAATCTTATCCCAAACTTCTAAGCATCGCCAAAAGGCCCTGTCGTGGCAAATCCCCATGGGACACCACCACCACCAGTGCAGGGATGTGGCGCCAAGCTGAGGCCCTAGAGACTGAGCGGTCTGGCCGGAGGCCTGGCTTGGCCTCGCACCGGCTCTGTGACTTTGGGCAACTCACCTCTCCCCTCTGAGAAACTGGAACTCACAGGCCATCCCATAGGTGTGTTGCAAGGATCCAATGGAATCATAAAGGCAGCGCGCTCGGCAAAGGTTTGTCCTTATTAGACCGCTAATGATAACCGATCGTTATTGGGAGGCAGCAGCAGATAGCGGTTGGGGCTGTAATAATGGCATCTACCTCCTGGGGTCGTAGTGAGGATTAAGTCAGTTAATATACACAGGCGCACATAGAACATTCCCACAGCCCATCCTAACTGCTGTGTAAGAGCTGTGGCTACTCAGCCAACGGTGCGGCCCCAGTGACGCAGGTCAAGGAAGTACATCCCAGCAGATGCCCTCCGGGTGTGTCTCTCCCTGAGCATCGTTTCTGGGGACCCTCATCTGCTCTCAGGCTCCATCCCAGCAGCACCTCTACAAGGAGCACACCCAGCCCCAATAATGATTCAGGTGGAGATCTTTGGGCCCTAAAAAAAGGCCAACTCCGCTTCTTCTGGCGGCTGCCATGCCCACCCAACTGCCTCGGCTCCCAAATGTCACGTAGAAGCGCCCAGGTAGAGGGCAAGCCCTCTCCAGACCCCGCCCAGTTGATTTCCTGGACGAACTCTGGGCCACTTCCTTCCGCGGCAGAGGGCAGGTCTGAGCCTCTCGGGTCTGTATTTTCACGAGGTGTGGGCAGGCTCTTTCCTTCTCTAGCCACGCTCACTTCTCAGGGGAGCTCATCCGGTCCGACACAAGCCATCCTCTGCCTTCCACCCGCCCCCAAGTTTACATGTCTCAGCCCTGACTTCTCCCCAAAACTCCAGACTGCTATCTGACAGCCACGTGACACCCCACTTGGATGACGCGTGAGCATCTTAACTTGACGTGTTGAAAGTAAGACTCTCCCCATCTCGGTCAAGGCCACATCCATCCTTCCTGTTCAGACCAAAACCCTGGCAGCATCCTGGGTTCCTCTCTCCCACACGCCACGCCCCACGCCCTAGCAAACCCTGCTGGTGCCGCCTTCAGGATTCATAGAGAATCCAGCCACTTCTCCCCACCTCCACTGTGAAGACGCTCCCCCCCACCCCAAACCACCACCACTGCCTCTCCGCTGGATCACTTGGCCTCTTCCTGGCTTTTGCTCTTGCCCGACCCTGTTCTGTACTCAGCAGCCAGAATGATCCCGTTAAGGCCAGATCCTGTTCAAAACTCTCCGATGGACCCCATCTCTCATATAGCAAAAGCCAAAGTCCCCACCATGGCCTCCGAGGTCCTGTTTGGTCTGTCTGCCGCATGATTCTGCAGGTCCCATCACTGTCCCCCTTCACTCACTCTGGTACAACCACACGGCTCCTTCAGGATACCAGTCAGTCCCACCTCAGGGCCTTTGCACTTGCTGCTGCCTCTTCCTGAAATGCTCTCTTTCCAGAATCCCTATGGCTCACTCTCCCATTTCCTTCAGGTTTCTGCTAAAATGTCCCCCTAAAATGTCCCCTGAAGTGCCACTGTGCCCTTACTCTACTTTACTTACATATACACCTCATATATATTCATTTATTGCCTGCTCAAGGGCGTGGCTCTGGTAATCGGCCCCCTCTCTCCTGGGCAACTTTTCACTGTCTTTGGAATCATTTCCATCAACGCAAACGTGCTGTGATTTCTCTCTTGACCTCACTTCTCCTTCCCCAGTACTGCCCTATTTCTCAATTCCCCTTGGCAACAGAACCTCCTGACAGAGCTGATCTGTCAACTCAGTCTCAATTGCCAACATGAATCTCCCCCTCCTGTTCTCTCTCGGACCCTCTCCCATCGGGCCGCCCACCTGCTCCTGCTTCAGTCACCAGCCACCTGACCTGTTGTTAACCCAAGATGCCCTGGATCCTCCTACCTCTCTGGTCACTCCTTCCCAGCGACTTTGCTGGCCCCTCCTCCCCTCCCAGGAGCCGGCTCAGCCCGTGCTCCTTTGTGTCCACATTCACGCTCCTGGTGGTCTCATCCAGGCTCGTCTTTGAAATACCATCTATCTGCAAATGAGTCTCAAAGTCATCAGTACTCCTGGCATCTCTCTCACACTTGGAACTCGATTCCTTTCTCCCAAATGCCAAATTTCTACTCCACTCCTCTGCCTGGATGTCTACTAGGCATCTCAAGTGTACTGGGTCCCAAACTGAGCTCTCTATCTTCCCCACAGGCCTCCCCATCTTGGAGGAGTGGTTATCTATCCTTCCAGTTTCTTAAAAAAAATTTTTTTTAATGTTTATCTATTTTTGAGAGACAGACAGACAGAGCCCGAGCTGGGGAGGGCAGAGAGAGAGGGAAACAGAATTTGAAGCAGGCTCCAGGCTCTGAGCTGTCTGCACAGAGTCTGATGCAGGGCTCGAACCCACGAACTGTGAGATCATGACCTGAGCTAAGTCAGACCCTAACCGACTGAGCCCCCCCCCCCCCAGGCACCCCTATCCTTCGAGTTCCTTGAGCAAATCCTGGACTCCCCTTTCTCTTCCCCATCCTATCTGACAGTTAATCCTCATGTCAAAGTGTATTCAGAGTTGGAACACTTTCCACCACCTGAGCTCAAACCACTGTCAACACTCACCTAACTTTACCATTTTAACCACTTTTAAGTGGACAATTCAGTGGCATTAGTATACTTATAAAATGTTGTGCAACCATCACCGTTATCAATCTCCGGAACATTTTTTATCCTCCTAAACTGAAACTCTGTCCCCATTAATTAAATAATAACTCCCCATCTCCCCAGTCCCTGGCAATTACCATTCTATTTTCTGTCTCTCCGTGTTTGATTATCCTAGGGGCCTCATGTAAGTAGAATCCTATCATATTGGTCCTTTGGTAACTGGCTTGTTTCACTCAGTGTGATGTCCTCAAGATTCATCCATGTTGCACCGTGTGTCAGAATGTCCTTTCTTTTTCGGGCCGAGTACTATTCCATGACTGCATCTAGCACATTGCATTTACCCGTTTACCTGTTGATGGGCACTTGGGTTGTTTCCAGCTTTCGGCCACTATGAACCACGCTGCTGTGAACGTGGACGCGCAGCTCTCTGTTCCAGTCCCTGCTTTCCATTCTCTCGGGTGTGTCCTCAGAAGTGGGAGCACCAGGTTAGATGGTAATTCTATGTTTAATCTCTTGAGCAACCGTCACACTCTTTTCCATAGTTGGTTGCACCACGTTACGCTCTCAACAACAACGCACAAGGTACCAATTTGTCTATATCCTTGCAATCCTTGCTACGTTCTGGGGTTTTTTGTTTGTTTGTTTGTTTTTGTTTTGCGTCTGCATTTTATTTTGTTTTGATAGTAGCCTCCTTGCAGATGTGACCTGCAATGGTCTTGAAAACTCAAAGTCAAAGTCCTACAATGGCCTATGGTCACCCGGCCCCCAACTCCACTGGCTCTCCCACTTCGTCCTCAGCTGCTTATCCCACCTCCACCCCTTTGCTTCTAGCTCTTCTTTGGGATACATCAGACAGGGTCTCACTTCTGCCCTGGCCCTTCCCCCTACCTGGATGCTCTGTCCCCAGATGTCTGTGTGGCTCAGGCCTTCAACTGCTTCCAAGGTAGTGCTCAAATGTCTACTTTACAGAGACCCCACCCTGACCACCCTATTTAGAACTACAACCTGCACCAAAAACACGCATTCAACCCCTCTTATTCTGCTTTTTCCCATTGCACATATCACTTTCTATTTTTTTTAATTTATTTTATTTTTAGAGAGAGCGCACACACAAGCAGGGAAGAAGGGCAGAGGGACAGAGAAAGAGAATCTTAAGCAGGTTCCACACTCAGAGTGGAGCCCAACCCAGGGCTCAATCCCACAACGCTGGGATCGTGACCTGAGCTGAAACCAAGAGTCAGATGCTGAACCGACCGGGCCACCCAGGTGCCCCAGCACGTGTCACTTTCTAACCTTCACCGTTTGCTATGGGCTGACATCCTTTCACCCTTAAACTCAGACGTTGACATTCTAACCCTCGGTAGCTCAGAATGTGACTGTATTTGGGAATAGGGCTTTTAAAGAGGTGATTAAGGGGATGCCTGGGTGGCTCAGTCAGTTAAGCATCTGACTCCTGATTTCAGCTCAGGTCATGATCTCATGATTTATGAGATTGAGCCCCGAATCGGGCTTGTGCTGCCAGCATGGAGCCTGCTTGGGATTCTCTCTCTCCCCCTCTCTCTGCCCCTCCCACACTCACTCTCTCTCATAGAGCAAATAAATATTTTTAAAAAGAAGCGATTAAGTTAAAATGAGGTCACAGGGGTGGCCCTCTCCCTAAAGAGGAGATCAGGACACAGACATACACAGAGGGAAGCCCATGTGAGGACACCAGAAGAAAATGGCCATCTACCAGCCAAGGAGAGAGGCCTCAGAAGAGGCCAAACCTGCCAACATCTTTTTTTTTAATTTTTTATTTTTGAGACAGAGAGAGACAGAGCATGAGCAGGGGAGGGACAGAGAGAGAGGGAGACAGAATCCGAAGCAGGCTCCAGGCTCTGAGCTGTCAGCACAGAGCCCGACACGGGACTCAAACTCACAGACTGTGAGATCATGACCTGAGCCGAAGTCGGACACTCAACCGACTGAGCCCCCCAGGCGCCCCCAAACCTGCCAACATCTTGATCTTAGACTTCTGGCCTCTAGATCTGTGAGAAAATAAATTCTTGTGGTGGAAATTTCTGCTGTCTGTAGCACCTTGTCATGGCGGCCTCAGCAAATGAATACAGCTTCTACTGATTATGGTCCGCTTGATTGTCCTTCCCAGTTAGCTCTCATCTCAGGGAGAGCAGGGCCTTCATTCGTGTTCACAGCTGTATCCTCAGCACCAAGGACAGAGCCTGCCCATCGTGGACCCTCAATAACTAGTCTGTGAGCCAATGGACGAACAAGGATACACCGCAGGGGCACCTGGGTGGTTCCGTCGGTTAAGCATCCAGCTTCAGCTCAGGTCATCATCTCGCAGTTCAGGAGTTCGAGCCCCGCGTCGGGCTCTGTGCTGACAACTCAGAGCCTGGAGCTTCCTTTGGATTCTGTGTCTCCCTCTCTCTCTCTCTGCCCCTCTCCCACTCACATTCTGTTTCTCTCTCTCTCTCCCTCTCTTTCTAAAAAATAAACATTTAAAAATTAAAAAAAAAAAAAGAATACACTGTAGATTGCTGTCATCTTAGGCCGAAACCCAGTGAGAATAACTTCCAGATGTTTTCAGGTTGTTGCCTCTCATTAACCTTCCTTCGGCTTCCAGATTGGGACCCAATAGTGGTTAGCAAGGTGACGTGAACACAACACCTTCTTTCAATAGCTGATGGGCACATACACAAGCATCTTCTTTTTTAAATTTTTTAAAAGTTTTATTTATGTTTATATAATCTCTACACCCAATGTGGGGCTCGAACTCATGACCCTGAGATCAAGAGTCGCATGCTCTTCTGACCGAGCCAGCCAGGTGCCCGAAACATTTCCCTTAATTTTAAAATCAAATTAAGGCGCCTGGGTCACTCAGTCAGTTAAGCATCCAACTTCGGCTCAGGTCATGGTCTCACAGTTTGTGGGTTCGAGCCCCGTGTCAGGCTCTGTGCTGACATCTCAGAACCTGGAGCCTGCTTCGGATTCTGTGTCTCCCTCTCTCTCTGCTCCTCCCCCACTCATGCTCTGTCTCTCTCTCTCCTTCAAAAATAAATAAAAACATTAAAAATAAAATTAAATTAAATTTTAGAGTAGGTTCTGTGCCCAACAGGGGGCCCGAACTCATGACCCCAAGATCAAGAGTTGCACTTTCCACTGACTGAGCCAGACAGAAGTCCCCCAGCATCTTTTTAAATATATACATACTTCACAGGAATAAATTATATCTCCCCTGAGGTGGAACTCAGAAAGGAAGGAGGAGCAGAGGGCATGGAAGGCACTCTGGACCGGCAGGACCCATCTTGAGGCTTTCATTTTGGGGCAATTTATGGGTGCTCCAGAGACCCTTCTGTGAACTTTCAGCCACAACCCCTGGCACCAGAAGCTGCCCCTGCTCTGCACCCAGGATTTCTTTCTCTGCAAAGTCCCCATCACCCCCATCACCATCGGGTGCTCCCTCGGACACACTTCCTGTCAAGCTAGTCCTGACCTGGATCCCTACCCACCGCGTCTTCTGCCCCTTGAGGTTGGAGGCTTGCTTCACTCTTGGGTCACAGGCAGTCCACTCCCTAACCAGCCCCTTCGCCTGTCACTAGGAAGGCAGCGGCTGTCCAACCTGTCCCCTTGCCATTTCCATTTCCTTGGGTCAGACTCCAGCGCTTCGATATTTCCAAATTTCTAGGAACACAGTTCTCTGAGCCCCTCTCAAAGTCTGAGGAGAGAGGAAGTCCAGCCCATCACCCCAGGTTTCTCTTCCTTGTACATCACCCGGGGTCGGGGTGGGTACTGGACTGGTGTTACCTGCTCTGTTCCCCTCCCGTTCTGCCTGCAAGGGGGTCTGGACCCTAGCAATGTGGGAGCCCTTGAACTATAGCTTTATGCTTGGCTTTCAATGCAAAAAACTGAGACCCAAGGGGTGCCTAGGTGGCTCAGTCAGTTAAGCATCTGACTTTGACTCAGATCATGATCTTGCAGTTTGTGGGTTCAAGCCCCACATCAGGCTCTGTGCTGACAGCTCGGAGCCTGGGGCTTGCTTTAGGATTCTGTGTCTCCCTCTTTTTCTCCCTCTCCCCTGCTCATGCTCTGTCTCTCTCTTTCTCAAAAATAATAAACATTAGGGGCGCCTGGGTGGCGCAGTCGGTTAAGCGTCCGACTTCAGCCAGGTCACGATCTCGCGGTCTGTGAGTTCGAGCCCCGCGTCAGGCTCTGGGCTGATGGCTCGGAGCCTGGAGCCTGTTTCAGATTCTGTGTCTCCCTCTCTCTCTGCCCCTCCCCCGTTCATGCTCTGTCTCTCTCTGTCCCAAAAATAAATAAAAAACGTTGAAAAAAAATTTAAAAAAAAAAAAATAATAAACATTAAAAGAAAAGCTGAGACCCATGTCAGTGGGTCATTATAATATCTTCTGATTGTGCGTGTGTGCATACATAATTTTTCAACAAAACAAGATCTACTTTTCTTACTTAATAGTATGTTATGAGACAGATGAACATAAGGGAAGGGAAGCCAAGATAATATTTAAAAAGGGAGGGGGGACAAAACACAAGAGACACTTAAATATGGAGAACACACAGAGGGTTACTGGAGGGGTTGTGGAAGGGGGGATGGGCTAAATGGGTCAGGGGCACTAAGGAATCTACTCCTGAAATTGTTGTTCCACTATATGCTAAGTTGGATGTAAATTTAAAAAATAAATTAAATTTAAAAAATAGTATGTTATGCTTGGGGCACCTGGCTCAGTTAAGCATCTGACTCTTGATTTCGGCTCAGGTCATGATCTCACAGTTCAGACTGAGTCCTACATTGGGCTATGCATGAACAGCGTGGAGCCTGCTTGGGATTCTCTTTCTCTGTCTGCCTCTCCCCCACCTGCCAGCGTGCGTGCTCTCCCTGTCTCACTCTCTCTGTCTCTCAAAATAAATAAATAAACATTAAACAAATAGTATGTTATACTCATTGTTTTGGGTCAGCACATGCAAAGCCACCTCAGCGTCACCACAGTCATTGGGCATCACAGCACGACCGACATAATGTAACCCTAACCCTAACTTGTCCCCCCTTCTGTCAAAGACACATGTGGCTCCCACTAGCTTCCCTACTACACACATTACAGCAGTGACATCCATGTAAATGCACCATTGCACATTGGATATTTCTGCAAGATAAATTCCTATAAGCAAACTTGCTGGCTCTAAGAAACTTACATTTTGATAACGCCCAGTCACCCCCGCCAAATGCTCAGTCAATGTGGATTTCCACCAACAGTGTTTACATTCTCCCCAGCAAAGTAGATCGTAATTTTTAAAAATCGTTAATGTGATGAAAAAAATGTGATCTCATTGTTGCTAAAACGTGCATTCCCTTTATTATCTGTAAGACTAGTAGTGTCTTTCCATTTCTTTTTTTTTTTTTAACGTTTATTTCATTTTGAGAGAGAGAGAGAGAGAGATGGAGCGTGAGCAGGGGAGGGGCAGAGAGAGAGGAAGACACAGAATCCAAAGCAGGCTCCAGGCTCTGAGCTGTCAGCACAGAGCCCAGTTTGGGGCTCGAACTCACAAGCTGCGAGATCATGACCTGAGCTAAAGTCAGACACTTAACTGACTGAGCCACCCAGGCGCCCCATGTATTTTCCTTTCTTTATGAGCCATTTGTGCTTACTCTGTGAACTGTCTGCTTGGGATCTTTGCACATTTCTCTTTTTCCCGTCCTCAGGAACAGAGAGCTGAGTTTATGGTGTTCCCCATTTTACAATGAGCAAGAATCATCAATGGATATAAGGCCACTTCATTGTTTTGATTTCATTTCTGTTCTCCTTTATCCTCAATCCCCATTCCCATCCCACTTAAATATGAATGGGTCCCAAGGGATACAGGAGTACTGATGCATAGGGGCGCTTGTACCCCAATGTTTATAGCAGCACTCTCAACAATAGCCAAACTATGGAAAGAGCCTAAATGTCCATCAACTGATGAACGGATAAAGAAATTGTGGTTTATATACACAATGGAGTACTACGTGGCAATGAGAAAGAATGAAATATGGCCTTTTGTAGCAACGTGGATGGAACTGGAGAGTGTGATGCTAAGTGAAATAAGCCATACAGAGACAGATACCATATGGTTTCACTCTTATGTGGATCCTGAGAAACTTAACAGAAACCCATGGGGGAGGGGAAGGAAAAAAAAAAAAAAGAGGTTAGAGTGGGAGAGAGCCAAAGCATAAGAGACTCTTAAAAACTGAGAACAAACTGAGGGCTGATGGGGGGTGGGAGGGAAGGGAGGGTGGGTGATGGGTATTGAGGAGGGCACCTTTTGGGATGAGCACTGGGTGTTGTATGGAAACCAATTTGACAATAAATTTCATATATTGAAAAAAAATATGAATGGGTCCTTGGGAAATATCTAATATGTTTATGCATTTGTAGGTTTGGCTTATATAAATGGTGTTATGCTATCGATCTCATCTTTGAACTATGTATTTTTTTTTTTTAATTTGAGAGTATGAATAGGGGAGAGGGGCACAGAGAGAGAGAGAGAGAGAGAGAATCCCAAATAAGCAGAGTCCAACTGGGGGCTCGATCCCATGACCCTGGGATCATGACCTGAGCTGAAATCAAGAATCAGATGCTCAACCGACCGAGCCACCCAGGCGCCCCTGTAACATTCTTTGACATTTGATATTTTATTATTTTTAAGCTATTTTTTTATTTATTTGTTCATTTGAGTAATCGCTATACCCAAACGTAGGGCATGAAATCATGACTCTGAGATGCTTGCACTTCCGACTGTGCTCCCCTGATATTTGCTATTTTATTTTTGAAAGAGGGAGAGAGAGAGAGCACGAGCAGGGAAAAGGCAGAGAGAGAAGGAGAGAGAGGATCTGAAGCCGGATGCGGGGCTTGAACCCATGAACCCTGAGATCATGACCTGAACCCAAGTTGGATGCTTAGCCGACTGAGCCACCCAGGTGCTCCTACCCTGACATTTGATATTTTAAACTTTTGTGGGGGGTCTCAGCGGTCAGATCATATGGGGCCTGGTGACCATGGGAACGACTGTAAATTTGTCGTTAAGTACGGTGGAAAATGTGACAATATTGGAAAAGCCCATTTAGCCACTCTTGCAAACCCTGGTCCCACCTCAAGAGTATAAAGAGATGGAGGACGGTGGACCCTGAAAGAGGAGCCCCGACACTGCCTTCCGGGGGTGGGACTGGGGACTGCCAGCTAATCTCCAAGTCAGTCTCCGCCCCCGGAGAGCTGGGGAGGGGCTCCCGGAAGCCATGGCCGCCCGGTGGGTCAGTGGTCCACGAGACTTCCGGGGAGACTGTGGCACCACAGTGGGAACTGGCCTGTGGCAAGGTAGCAAGAGGTCCTGTCCAGAGGGCTTCTGTTATATTTAGGTGAGTGTTTGCCAGTCAAAAGAAAACCAGAGCCAGCCGAAAGAGTCCCTCCCCACTTTCCAGGAGTTACAGTCAAGCAAGTGGCCCATAAAGGAGCTGTGAAAGCCCCCACAGAGCAAGAGCCCACTTTATTATTTTTTTAAATGATTTTATGTTGTTAAGTAATCTCTACACCCAACGTGGGGTTTGAACCCACAACCCTGAGATCAAGAGCCACGCGCTCCCCCAAGAGCCCACTTGAAACAGCTGCCACCCATAGAGTGACTCACCATCTTGCTCAGAGCCAATCAAGGAAAAACCCTCTGCACCCACTTCCCTCCTTCTTCCCTGCCCTCCAACAGCAGAGGGTCCTGAAGCTGGGGGAGCAGGAGGGAAGGCAGAGAGGCAGACCTGACTTCCCCTGCATCCCTCATCGGCAGGGGCCAAAATGGCTGGGGAGATGGAAACGATCACATCAAGTGTAGAGATCTGGCTACTACACAAAACTGGGCATTCTGACGGAACTTATTTAATGACTTCAAGTGATCACAGGGCTGTAAGCAAAGTTGGCACAGAAGGTCATGACTTCATTTGTGGGCAGAGAGAAGAGTTCCCTTGCGAGTTTTAGAGGGACACTGGGAGACAAAAATAATCTTTAATTATATCCCATGAACTTTGGTGAAAGGAGCCATCAAGTAGAGGACTTTGAGAGGGGGAGTGATGTGAGCTGATTTATGTTTTTAAAAGGCCCCTCTGACTGTAGAGAGATAGACTGGAGGGTGGGGAAATGAGGGGCTGTCATCTAGGAGAGACACCGGAAGACTTGGGCCAGGAGAGACAGGCAGAGGGGAGAAGAGGAGAGGCCTGGAGACTAGACCTGGGCCCACCACCATTTAGAGGTCAGGAGAGGTCAGGGAGACATGGCCATGGAGACCAGACAAGAGCAGCCAGTAAAGAGGAAGTGGAGAGAGCAAGGGCTCCCAGCCAAGTGAAGAAAGTGTTTCAAAGAGGAGGGAGTGACCGACTGTGACAAGAGCCACTGAAAGTTCAAGGCAAGGCTGACAGAGTTAACAACAAAATTTGGCAACCTCACTTGTTCCCTAGGCCCCAATTCAAGGACACATGAGGTCCTTACAGATTTTGGCTGTTGGAATGTGGGTGGAGATGGCCTCTATCACACCACACAGTATCTCCTCATGGAGTTCCATATGAAACTTTTCCTTTAGCCTAGGAAAAATGTGGTTTTTTTCCTCCGAAGAAATTATAGGTGCTATCTTTGGGGGGAGGGGGAGAGGGGAGGAGCTAAGTTACTATATCTCCCTTTTTGCTTTGGCTGCCAGGAAGCTCAGAGATGAATGTGATACTCAGTTAATAGAGCTGAGAACACTTTATGGGCTACATATTTATTTATTATTATGTTCTTGATCCTGATGTCCATGTTCTCTCTTAAATTATCACATTTTTGGTTTTCCATTTCTATTTTTAGTTTGTCTTCTTGGTTCTTGCTGGAAGTTACCTCAGGTGCCTTGAGCAGTCCAATGGGGGAGGTAAAACGTGCACTGGCAATTATGCTGGAATCAGAACATGGGAAGAGTCTTGGAAGAGGAACAGGCGAAGGAGTCGGGGTATTCCAAGGAGAGCGAGGGACTGCTGATTCTGGCCACAAGGAAGTAAGTTGAACTGAAACGACTCTTTCCCCATGAATAACTAAGAAACTGGACAAAGCATAAGAAACAACTGCGTTCAGATATTAGAAAACTGGTAGCACGGACTGTAATCCCTGAGAAAAAGGAAGCAGACAAGGTGAGCCCTACCATCATCCAGGCCCTCCATCTGGATCTGCCTAAAGGCATCTGAGATCTGCCTAAAGGCAAATCCCCTACTGCGTGCAGGGAGGGGAACCCAAACAGCGTCCTTCAGTCTCACTGAGTAACGAGTCAGAGACCAGTTTGGACAGGCAAAAGGCAGCTAGAATTTGGGAGGTAGAACATTTAAGAGGAGGAGCCTATGTAGAGAAAGATCCCCAAACCCAGTAGAGGGGCTGTAAGCTTTTAGGAAGCTACTTTAAGAAGAATACTAACCTGCACACGGTGTAAGGTGAAGCCCCACAAAGCTGGACAAAAACACATTTCAAGAGAACAATTACTGCAGAGCTGAAGACAGGTAATTCCCAGAGCTCATACAAGACTTTGTAAGAAGATTCTCTCCAGGGACGCCTGGGTGGCTCAGTTGGTTGAGCGTCTACTTTGGCTCAGGTCATGATCTCACGGTTCGTGGGTTCAAGGCCCATGTTGGGCTCTCTGTTGTCAACGTGGAGCCCACTTTGGATCCTCTACCCTCCTGTCTCTCTGCACCTCCCCAACCTGTTCTCTTTCTCTCAAAAGTAAAATATTAAAAGAAGAAGATTCTGTCCAGTCAGAGTAGAAAAATCTCACTAAGTACGTAGAAAATTCAGTAGAGAACCAGACAGACCATGTCTTAGAGGTGGGCCGAAATCAGCCCTTAGTGAAAGCCACTCTAGACCCACCATAAAAGAGCTTGAAACAAATCTTGCAATGATCAAACCTAACCCACAAGTACTAAATTACCAGGGAAAGTCCAATACTCTTTAAAAGAATTCAATCAAATTCAGATTAATAGTGTAAAGTTCACAATGTTTGGCATCCAATAAAAAATTAGTATACATACAAAGAAGGAGGGAAGTGTGATGAATAACCAGCAGAAAATCTGCCCATGAAAACAAACCCAGAAGATGGCAATACTATCCAAACCGATTCAACCCAATCCCTGTCAAAATCTCTGCTGCCTTTTGCAAATATTGACAAGCAGATCCTGAAGTCTACGTGGAAAGTCAAGGAGCCTTGCTAAACAATCTTGAAAAAGAAGAACAAAGTTGTAAGACTGATTTCTCCAATTTCAAAACTACTATAATCAAGACAGTGTGGTACTAGCATTGGGACAAATGTGGACATCAATGGAATAGAACTGGGAGTTCAGAAAAGAGAGCTCTTATGTTTATGGTCAATTGATTTTAGACAAGGGTGCCAAGACCATTGGATGGGAAAAGAATAGTCTTTTCAATAGATGATGCTACGACCACTGGATTTTTACATGCAGAAGAGTGAAGTTGGACCCCTTCCTCATACCATATATGAAAATTAACTCAAAGTGAATTATAGACTTAAGTGTAAGAGCCAAAACTATAAAACTCACAGGGAAAAAACATAGAAATGATCTTGGATTAGGCAATGGTTTATAAGTTACATTAAAAGCACAAGTAATAAAAAAAATAAATAAATTGGGTTTCATGAAAATTAAAAACGTCTGTGCTTTGAGGCGCCTGGGTGGCTCAGTCGGTTGAGTGTACCGACTTAGGCTCGGGTCATGATTGGTGAGTTCAAGCCCCGCGTGGGGCTCTGTGCTGACAGCTCAGAGCCTGGAGCCCGCTTTGGATTCTGTGTCTCCCTCTTTCTCTGCCCCTCCCCTGCTTGCTCTCTCTCTCTCGCTCTCTCTCTAAAGGGTAAATAATAAATAAATATTTAAAAAATTATAAAAAAAACTTCTGTGCTTCAAAGGACACCATCAAGGAAGTGAAGAAGCGACCCACAAGATGAGAGAAAATACTTGGAAATCATTGATTTGATAAAGGACTTGTATACAACATATACAGAGGAGTCTTAATATTCAACAATAAAAGACAAATAACCCAATATAGAAACGGGCAAAGTGTGCACACAAACCAACCAACGAGAAACAGAAACAGACTCATGAATACAGAGAACATACTGGTCGTTGCCAGAGAGGAGGGAGGAGAGGGATGAACAACATAGACAAAGGGGATTAAGAGGTACAAAGTTCCAGGTACAAAATAAATAAGTCACAGACATGAAAAGTATAGCACAGGGAATATAATCAGCAATATTGTAATAATATTGTATGGCGACAGATGGTCACTACACTTATCATGGTGAGCATTGCGTCACGTATAGAACTGTCAATTAATTCACTATGTTGTAAAGTAACGTAAACCTGCAACTAATATAACATTGTATGTCAACTATACCTCAAGGGGGAAAAAAGACGTTAAAAAACGGGCAAACGATTTGAATTGACATTTCTCCAAAGAATGCATTCAAATAGCCCATAAGCACATGAATGGCAAGTAAGGAGGTCAAGTTCAGTGTTTTCCAGGAAAAAGAAGGCCGTGTGAATAGGGGGATGGTGATCTAGGAGTCAGAAAGCTAGCAGGGCCCAATCACAGAGCCTTTTATGACACTTCAGTAAGGAAGTCAGATTTTTGCTTTAAGTGCAACGGGAAAGCCATTGAAGAATTTGGAACAAGAAAATAGCGAATGATGCTGAGCTACAAGAAAAATGCAAAAAAAAAAAAAAAACACCCAAAACCAAAAACAAAATAAAAAATAACAAGTATCAGTGGGGAGTTGGAGAAATGGGCACCTTGGGCTTTGCTGGTAGGAACAAAAATGGTGCCCCTATGGAACGCAGTGCAGGGGTTCCTCAGAAACTTAAACGTACCATTGCCAAAGGATCCAGAAATTCCCCTTCTGCATATGTATCCAAAAGAATTGAAAGCAGGGACTGGAAGAGATATTTGCGTATCCACATTCATGACAGCAGTATTCACGGTAACCGAGAACGGGAAACAACCAAATGTCCCTCGATGAATGAATGGATGAACAAAATGTGGTATATACATTAATGGGCTATTATTCAGCCTTTTAAAAAAGGAAATTCTGGGGCACCTGAGTGGCTCAGTTGGTTAAGCGCCTGACTCTTGATTTCGGCTCAGGTCATGATCTCATGGCTCATGAGATCGAGCCCCACGTTGGGCTCTGTTCTGACGATATGCAGTCCGCTTGGGATTCTCTCTCTCTCTGCCCCTCCCCTCTCTCAAAATAAATAAATAAACATTTTTAAAAAGGAAATTCTGACCCATGCCACAGTATGGATAAACCTTAAAGACGTGATGGTAAGTGAAATAAGCCAGGCCTGTAAATATACACATTGTATGATCCCACTTCCATAAGATACCTGGAATAGTCAAAGACAGACAGAAAGCAGAACCATGGTTACCAGGGGCTGGGGGTGAGGGAGAAATGGGGAGTTGGTGTTTAATGGGGACAGGGTTTCAATTCGGAAAGAGGAAAAGGTTCTGGAGACGGATGCTGGTGATGGCCGCACAACCATGTGAAAGTACTTAATGCCACTGAACAGTACACTTAAAAGTGGTTAAGATGGGGGGCGCCTGGGTGGCTCAGTTGGTTAAGCGGCCAACTTCGGCTCAGGTCATGATCTCTCAGTCCGTGAGTTCAAGCCCCGCGTCGGGCTCTGTGCTGACAGCTCAGAGCCTGGAGCCTGCTTCATATTCTGTGTCTCCCTCTCTCTGACCCTCCCCTGTTCATGCTCTGTCTCTCCCTGTCTCAAAAATAAATAAAACACCTTAAAAAAAATTTTAAAAAAAAGTGGTTAAGATGGTAAATTGCATGTGTATTTTGGAACAGTAAAAAAAAAAATGTAAATGGTATAAACACGCCAATGAAAAAGAAGAGACTGTCAGGTCGCATTAAAGATGCAAGACTCAAATCACATTCTGCCTACAAGAAACCCACTCTAAATGTAAAGACACAGACAGGTTTAAATGGAAAAGAATGGAAGAAGGTATATCATGCAAACACTAACCCACGACCGAAAGGAAGCAGAAGCCACTGTCAGCCAGGCATCCAGGAAGGCTTCCTGGAAGATGTGACACTTGAGCTGAGTTGTTTTGTTTTGTTTTGTTTGAGAGAGGGGGAGAGAGCACAAGCAGGGGAGGGGCGAGAGAGAGAGAGAGAGAGAGAGAGAGAGAGAGAGAGAGAATCCCAAGCAGGCCCCTCACTATCAGCACAAAGCCCAATGTGGGGCTCCCTCCCACCTGAGCTGAGGTCAAGAGTTGGAGCCTTAACTGACTGAGCCACCCAGGTGCCCCACCCCTGAGCTGAGTTTTAAAGGCCGTGTAGGATTAGGGACTGTGAAGACTGAGAAAGCCCATGTGGCAAAGGCATTGAGTCAGAACATGGCGTGTGTGTGTGTGTGTGTGTGTGTGTGTGTGTGTGTGTGATGAGGGGTATACAAGGAGTTAATTACCACACTGGTAGAGGGAGGTAAGTTGAGTTTCATAGTTTAGGTGCAGTTAGATAACTACTTTGGGAGGAAATGAGGAATTTCCCGGTCACGAATGCAATGGGATTCAAATCCAAGGAGACAGGGGCAGCCACAGGATTTAATCTGATGAAATCTGAGCTTACAAAGTTGAATCTGGCCCCACATTGGAGAAGGACTCGGCACTGGGGACGCTGGAGGCAGGGCGGCCCGTGAGCAGTATGTTGGGATAATTCAGGCGAGAGATGATGGCACCACAGGAGACAGAACAGCACGGTTTACTGAAGGCTCAGGAGCCGGGCACTGTTCCGGGTTTTGTTGTGGATTCTGTTAGGCTAGCGGTTCTCAACCCCGGCTGTGCGTTAGAACCACCTGGGAAGCTTTGAAAAATGTACCAAGGCCCGGGCCTCCCGGCCGGTTAGATCAGAATCTCCAGAGACGGACCCAAGGCCAATCGCCTTCAGAGCTCATCGGCGATTCCAAGTGTAACGAGGGTGACACCCCTGCCTTCACCAAAGGTCAAGTACACGGGGACTGGGTTTGTTCACTGTCGAACGCCAGTGCCTAGAGCTGAGCCTGGCACGAAGCAGGTGGTCAACAGGTCTCTGTAGATATCAGTTAATCCTTACGACAACTCTATGAGGTAGGGAAAATGACGGTGCCTGTTTTATAATAAGGCAACTGAGGCACCGAGAGGTCAGGTTATGTGTCACAAAGTTCTGTGACTACAAGGCTGATAAGCGCCATGCTGCGAAATACAGGGAGCATCACCCCAGAGCCCAGACTCTTACGGGGTCCTCCACTCTCGAGCGTGGTGGGGGTGCGGATCCTGAGGGACCTCCCGAGGAGGTCCCTACCCCATCATCAGCGTCCCGCCCCCGACTGACCCGCTTGTCTGCAAGGTCAGATGTGGCTCCAGGCAGAGGAGGCAAGCAGGGGCAGAGAACCCACGGGGCAGAAACTGAACTTGAAGCACTTAGGGGAAAGGGAAAGCGAAATCTGGCCAGCACGGGGGCACAGGCCACAGCGGAGACTGTGGCTGGAGACCAGACAGCACATCCCCTCACAGGAACAAGGAAGGGGGAAGGGTCACGTGGCCCGGGGGGCTCCCCTGAGCTCCTGGCACAGCGGGCACACTCACGCCCGCCTCTCTCCTCCCCTCCCCAGCTTCTTTCTTTCCTTCCCTTCTTGACACCCACCGCCCAGCCCTTCGGTGGGTGCTGTTCTCGGTCTGCCGGTTCGCCACCCCGACTAGAATGGAAACCCCCGCCCCCTGGGAGCAGGTCCTCAGGTTTGTTTTGCTTTGGTTTTGGTTTTGGTATAGAGAAGGTGGTTAGTTTAACCACATAAAAACAAAACAAAACAGAAAGACAATCAACCTGAAGCCCCTCTTACTGGTCAAGGTACTAATTCCCCGCCGGCTTCTTGCCCGATCATCTGGCTCTTTTACACACACACACACACACACACACACACACAGAGTCTTCCACTTTTCCAACGAGTATTTATTATCAGCTAAGCCATGATTCAGATCCCAGGGTGCAGATCACCATGTACCCAGGTCACCCTCCAGAACCCTGGATGGAGGACAGAGGAGAGGTGGGAGGAGCCAGTGCAGATCTTCCCAGGAAATGTGCCTTCTGCCCTGTAGTTGTGCCAGGCTGGCACTCAGGATGTGGGTCAGAGGGACTTGTACACACGCCAGTGCCATTTGCACACGGAGACATCGCCCCTTGAACAGTCATTCATTGCCCTTGGGACAGCGCTACAAGTCCAGGGAGTTCTGGCAGAAGTTCCTGGTCTGATTCTGGCGGGGAAGCGGCTGTCAAAGGGGCAGTCTGGTAGTTCTTGATTATGATCTTGATGTCTTCTGCCGTGGTGCTTGCTGAATCCTCAAGACACCCCTGAAAGCAGCTCGAAGGTCAATGTGACCCTTCAGCGAGGACACCAGAGTCAGACCAGAAGCCGCAGGTTGTGAATTCTTTTGTGCCTTCCTCCCCAGAGCCTAGACGGGGCCTGGCATGGAACAGGTGCTCAGAAATATTTGTTGAGTGAGTGAATGAGAAAAACATACATGACCCCATAAACACGGCAGGGCCACTGTTTTCCTGTGGGTTGAGGCCACCTTGTGGGTTGAGCCCATTTTGGAAGACGACAATTGGCAATCTCTTTTGCTTTTATTTAAACTTGGGAGCATAGGGGCGTCTGGGTGGCTCAGTCGGTTAAGTGTCCGACTTCAGCTCAGGTCATGATCTCTCAGTTCGTGGGTTTTAGGCCTGCATCGGGCTCTGTGCTGACAGCTCAGAGCCTAGATTGAGCTTGTTTCAGATTCTGTGTCTCCCCCCTCTCTCTGCCCCTCTCCCACTGGTGCTCTGACTCTCTTCTCTCTCTCTCTCTCTCTCTCTCTCTCAAAAATAAACATTAGATTTTTTAAAAAATAAATTAAAATAAAATAAACTTGGGAGCATAGACAGGAGCAGCCCATGCTCCTTAGTTTGGGACACTCTATGCATCACAAGCTTCGCAAAAAATGAATCACCAGCCTCCGTTTGAAATGAACTTTCCCTTTCAGCCTCTCCCCAGTCCTATTCCAGCTTCCCATAGCTCCCCGCTCTTGGGTTTGACGCATGACCTTCCAATCTGCTTTCCAGGCATTGAACTCCATATACATCAGTGATGGGAGGCACCATTTATTAGGTGTTTACTATGTGCTGGGCACTGTGTTAAGCACGTCATGTATCAAATCTCATTTAAACACCACATGTCCTTGAAGGAATTGCTACTATTATCCCTACTTTACAGATGAGAAGACTGTAGCAGAGAGACCTTCTGTCAGATGCCCAAGGTCACGGAGTAATTGGCAGAAATATACAAGATGGTTGTGCTCCTCTGTGTTTGTAGTTTCCATAAACACAGCTGTGTAGAGGTTGGTCTGTATTTTTCTGTTTTTCACGCAACACTATGTGTTGAAGCTTTGTCCACATTGCTATCTGCCATGCAGTTCCCCAGGGACAGATACTTAGCCTCCGGCTCTTCGCCACCTCAAATCACACCCAGGACACATCTTTCTATTTGCGAGAGGTTTTACCCCGGAGTGGACCTGCCAGGGGGCACTTAGCTGTCAAACCTCCTTTTCAGACATCCTCAATGGTTTACACTCCCACAAAAAGCACCAGACTCCCATTTACCGACTCTCCACCAGTCATCTTTTTTTTTTAATTTTTAATGTTTACTTATTTTTGAGAGAGAGAGAGAGAGAGAGAGAGAGAGGGAGACAGAGACAGAGCACAAGGAGGGGAGGCAGAGAGAGAGGGAGACACAGAATGTGAAGCCGGCTCCAGGCTCTGAGCTGTCGGCACAGAGCCTGACACGGGGCTCGAACTCACCAATGAAGAGATCATCACCAGAGCCGAAGTCAGACAGACACTCAACCAACCGAGCCACCCAGGTGCCCCATCCACCAGCTATCATTTTTACCTGACTTCCTATTCTTGCCCATCTGACAGGTGTCACGTGGGATCTTGTGTTTTCCTTTGCAGCTCTCTGATTGCCACGGGTGGGGGGGGGGGCAGAGACCTTTGTCCTTAGGCCATTTTTCTTAAAGTGACATTTGAACACACACACACACACACACACACACACACACACACACAACAGGAAGGATGTGATTTCAGAATGCAGTTCACTCTGATGAAAGGAGGTGAGGGTCCCCCATCGCCTACCCCGCTCCCCAGCTACGAGGAGTCCCCCGAGGGCGTCCAGAGCCACCGGCCATTCTCACAAAGGCTCTGCCCAAGGAGAGGAGGGACCAGGCCCCCTGCAGAGATCTGGGTGCTCCGTGTCATTCCCCTGCCACAGTGCCCATGGCCTGGAACAGCGGGAACGCGGTTCTGTTCGTGCCCTGGAGACAAACCTATCGCACCTGACAAGGGACGGCGCTTGGGTGAGAGGAGGAGGCCATTAACTCCATTTCCCCACACACGGTCCCCAGGACCCCGCCGAGGCCTGTATACGAGCCCCCAACCCACCTCCGAACCGAAGAACAAACTTAGGCTGCTCAGCTCACTTCGCGAGCGAGCCTCACTCTCCTCATCTGTGAAGTGGGGGTGATGAGGACACTTCTCCTAGAGACAGGCTGAGATAATCGGGGACTCGTATCACAGTGACGGGCTGCAACATGCTTGGCCTCCTGTCACAAGGGGTGGTGTCAACAGCCCCATTTGATGGAGGTCAAGAGGTCGTCACACAGGTCACACGGTGCGTCTGATCTCAGATCTCCAGGCCAGTGGATGGTGGGCAAGCTCACCCCCATCCCTCAGCTGTCCCTCCCTCACCCTGGAGCCTCCAGGTCAAGTAGCACCCAGGGCAGGTGTGGATAGGAGCCCACGGCACTACCCTCTTCCCCTCAGGAAGCTCCCGAGGCCCTGAGAGGCGGCCACAGAAACACGCCCCAGCCAAGGCAGGCCAAGTACAGGGCTAGTGGCTAAGTAAGGCTCCTGGGTGGTGGCCGAGGCAGTGGGAGCTGGGGAGCCCAGGGGAAACCGGACAGAATCAAATCGCAGTCCTCCAGGACTTTGCTTTTCCTGTCCCTTTGCCTGGAGCCCCCTCCTCAGATAACTCCTCACCGAGCGGGGTTTTCTACTCCAATCTCCCCTTATCATTGTCTCCCCCTGAGCCCTGTTGGGGATGGCTGGGGCCACCCTGCCTGCCCCAGGACTCCCTACCGCTCCCTTATTATGCTTTATTTTCCCCAGGGCACGCGTTACCATCTGACATACCGCTCATCTGCCTTATTGTCTCTCTCTCCCCATCAGAAATAAACGCGGAGATGGGGCGCCCGGGTGGCTCAGTCGGTTGAGCGTCCAACTTCAGCTCAGGTCACGATCTCACGGTCCGTGAGTTCGAGCCCCGCGTCGGGCTCTGGGCTGATGGCTCAGAGCCTGGAGCCTGCTTCTGATTCTGTGTCTCCCTCTCTCTGCCCCTCCCCCGTTCATGCTCTGTCTCTGTCTCAAAAAAAATAAATGTTAAAAAAATTAAAAAAAAAAAAAGAAAGAAAGAAACGCGGAGAACACGCATAATCGTCACCCCCTATAATAACGCCTAGCGTGCAACAGGTGCTCAGTAGATAGGTAAAATTTTTAGAAGCCTATCATAAAAATGCACATCTTAAATGTGCAGCTTTCACGTATTTTTATATACTACCCCCACCCAGTTCAAGTGGTAAAACATTTCCAGGGGGTTCCTTTGCCCCCCCTCCCGGCCAACCCCCACCTCCTGAGGTACCGTTATACTGACTTCCCCTGTCTGTTCCTGAACTTCATCTGAGTGACTTCTATCAATGCGTACTGCAGGGTGTAGTCTTGCGTTTGGCTTCTTTTGCTCAATATAACGTCTACAAGATCCACCGTGATGTTGCGTCTAACAGCTGTCAGTCCTTTTCTAGTGCTGTTCTATTGTACGATATTCTATCATTTATTTATTCGTGCTCTTGTCGCTGGGCATTCTGGTTGGTTCTGGCTGGGGGCTATGAACAGGTGGGTGTCAGTGGCCACATGCCTAGAAATGGAATCGGACCGGGGCGGGGTGGGGGGGTGAGGGGGGACGTGTGGGTCAACAGACTCCAGGAGAAGGTGCCAAACCATTTTCGAAGGCGGCTGCACCCTCTGACATTCCCACCAGCAGCGTGAGCTCTGGGGCCGTGACCTCCTCCCCAGCACTCGGTGCGAGCACGCTGTTTCAGGCTCCGGGAGGGGGACTGTGGTACCTCCTCTCCCTGCTGAGTGAGGATGCTGGGTGCTCGAGGAACGTTTGCTGCCTGAATCCCCAGGGGCGCGGTGGCGGGAGACTCTCCACTCAGCAGGGAGGGCTGGGTCCACACCTTTCGCCCGAGGGTGGTAGCCCCGGGCGGCCTCGGTGCCTAGAAGCTGCTGGTCATTTCACACACTGGTCACACTTACACCCCACGGCGCAGCCAAGTCTGGACCGAGGCATTCGGATAGGACTTGGCCCCAAGCTCAAGGCTCCCCCGTGAAAACAGAGAACAAAGGGAGAAAATCAATGGGCCCGGACAGGGCTCTGCAGATGGAATGCTGAAAGCTGCGGCTCCTGGTGCCCAGTGGCACCTGCCGGGCCCAGCCACCCTTCCCATTCCCAGGATGCACCCAGAGCCCAGGCCCAGCCAGAGGTGCTGTCTCCCCGCGGTCCCTGCCCTCACTCAGGAGGCTACATTCCTAACACTTGGTAAGGACTGGGTCAGGCCCTTCCCAGAGGCCTGTGAGGTCGGTCTGGCCACCTAGCCTCCCTCAGGTGGGGCCTTGTGACAGTTCCTACGGGAGGTGAAGAGCCAACAGGGCCACTTCCAGCCCTGGCCCCAAAACCCCTCCGTGGTCTAGGAGCTTGCCCTTTCCACAGTGACCTTCAAAGTCACGGGTATCTCGAGTTTGTTACATTGGCCCTTTGTCCTCACCAGTAATTAGTACGTATGTTACAGCACACATAACTGACATAGGTAATCGCTAGCCCCATTTTACAGCTGAGAAGACTGAGACACATACATGCTATAGGATTTGCTCAAAGCTAATAAATGGAGAGGTCAGGATTTGAACCCAGGGCCTGGTTCCAGAGGTTATGCCCATCAGCCCACTGCCCAGGCTAAAAAAGCAGGCCTGGAAAGCAGAGGCGCAGGCCAGCGGCTCCTGGCATCTTACCTCACCTGCGCCTCCTCCAGCCTTTTGCCTGGAGGCTGCTCCCAGCACCCTGGCCTCCTTGCCTCTCCCAATCCTCCCCAGCCTGGTCGCTGCGAACCCTCTCAGTTCAGAACCTCACCTCTGGACAGAGCCCAGCAACAGGCTCCAAGGGTCTCTTCCTCTCCCACCCCGACTCATCACACCTGCTTGGCACGCCCTCAGCTCAGCGGACCCCGGTGGCCACCTTCCCCGGATGGGCCCAACTCACTGCTGGGGAGAGCTGCTCCCGTTCCTGGGCCTTTGGGAACCGCCTTCCATTCATGGTCCCCGTCAGCCAGAGTTCTTTCAGTTACGAGTGACAGAAAGCCAACTGGCTTCGAGAGGGAAAATGTTTATTGGCTCACGTGACTCAGAAGTCCAAGGTATACAGGGTTCAGGCAAGACTGGGTCCAGGTGTCATCAGACGTCAGTATCTCTGAGCCTCCTGGATCTGCTGCGCTGACCTCATCCTCAGCCAGGAGCGCTCCTCAGGGTGGGAAAAGGCTTCTAGCAGCATCTGGCCTACATTCTGCCAGCTTTGCTACCCCGGTGTGGCCACCATCATCCTCTCCAAGGCTCCCGAGTGGGTTCCTTCCTGCCTCCAGTGCCACGGGAAAGCTAGCGATCTTGTGAATCCCCTTCCCCGACGGTCCCACCTAAAGTCCCAAGGGCTCAGGTGTGTTGATTGGCCCACACCACGCACTGTGGCCACAGTGTGTAGTGTGATGTCCCCACCCGTTGACATCAGGGAGTGGGGACAGCTGCGCGTACTACAGGTTGGGGTTGTCCCCACAAGATACCAGGGACGCTATAACCAGAGGGGGAGCAGAGGAGAAGCAGACAGGACCCAGCTGCTCCTAGGCTCCAGGCCCATCCACGCCTGTCACCTGGCCTCCTCTTCCCCAGAGAAGCCAGACCCTGTCAGATAAAAACCGAATACCTCAATGCCCCTGCCAAACCCCCTCGTCACCTTGCACCTCCCCCTGGTCAGGCTGGGGTCGGCCTCAGGCGACCTGACCTCACCGCATCCGCCCCTCCCATCCCCGGTCCCCTTCCTCACTATAGCTGACATTTCTGCTACCTTAGGACACAAAACCCAAAACTGTCCCCTCTGCCCTCGTTCCGAGCCACAGCTCTCATCTCCGCTTCTCAGCCCTGAGCATCACTTCTCCTCACCTCGGCTTCTCACCTCCAGCTCCCAGCCTGTCAACGACCAGCAAGCCTTCCCTAAAGCCTGCAAGGTGTTGGGACCGCTGACCTCTCCCTCCTCCCAGACACGCTTGCGTGGGCACTGCCAGTGGCTCCTGGGGGCCCTGGGGGCGGCTGCTCTTCAGTCTCCTTTGGTGGCCTGTCCGGGCTCCACCCTCTCTCCCGGAGGCGAGGTCATCTACTCTCTAAGCTTGCACATCTGTCTCCAGGCCCCTACGTTCCAGTGCCTTCTCCCCAGCAGCTTCACAGGCACCCCAAACTCGTCACAGCCTAACACCTAATCTTGCTCTCTCTGTCCTCCAGCTGGGAGTGGGGGGGGCCTTGACCAAGTCACTGCAGACAGAAACCGGGGAATCCATAAAGTTCCCTCCCTTTCAGCCCCACTTCTAGTCAGTTCTCAGCACGCTTGAGTCTGATAACATGTACCTCAAGTCTGCCCACCGTCCTCCATGTCTCCTGCTCAGCCTCCCCGAGCCCCTGCTCCCTGAAGGCGCACATCTGCCTCGTGGACCCCGCAGTTCCAAGGTCTGCTCAGAAATGGGGGCGGACTGCCCAGCTGTGTCACTGTTCCTGCTCGAAAGCCGATCTTTGGGGCCCTCGACAGTCCCACCTACCTCTGCTCCCTCAGCTCCTTCCCACATACCCTTCGTGGCACCAGACGCAGATTTCTACAGTGTGCAAGGCCTCTTCCCATTACTTGTCCAATCTGTCCCTTTGCAGCAGCCCGGGGAGGGCAGAATAGCCTCCATCAGAGAGACACGAAGAGGCCACTCAAAGAAAGATAGGCACCTTTCCGGGGTCGTAAAGCAAAACGAAACAGGTCGTCCCCCAGCATAAGCAGCACCTCTGGCTTAGGCCCTACACCACCACTCTGCCCGCCTTCCTTCTGTCAGCACCCCAGCTCCTACCCTGGCAGAATCGTGGCTCTGGCCCCTCCCTTCACTCTGCTACCCTGCCCACCACCGCTTCTGGCCTCAGCTCAGCATGGGGAATGCAGGTGGGTGGATGGGAAGGTGGCCACAACGCCCTGGACATAGGCTGGGACAGACACTGGTGTTCCCTTTTATTATTAATTGTTTAATAAATTTAAGAACAACTCTACCTTCTCTCCTCCCCCCAGAGCAACTAAAACCAGCTAAAAGGGGGTGTGGCCTGGGGGGCAGAGGGCGCTAGGAGTCATAGTCTTCTTCATCCTCTGCGTCAGGTGCTGAGGGGCCCGGGGGGGCCGGGGGCAGAGGCAGACTCGAGGTGAAGGGCATGAAGGGTGTCGGGGGGCTGCAGGGCAGAAAGCAGGAGAGAAAGATCAGGCCGCTCTCCAGGGCCCATTTCTGCCCACTGAGCCCTACCCTATCCCAGTGAGCATGGAGCCCACGGCTCCCTGTACCAACAGGCAGCCAAGCTCAGAGAAGAGAAGGGCCCAGAGCAGGTCACACAGCACCAGTTCAAGCCCCATTCACCACGGCGGGGTGTGGGTGGGGGCAGGGACCTTCTGAGAGCAGTCTCCTGCCTTTAAGCCCTCCTTGGTTCCTCCCTTCCCATCCCCCAAATCGGCCACAGCCAACAAAACCAAGTGGCCACGGAGGACAGGAAGGCCAAAGTCAGCCTGGAGGAATCTGTCAGCCCCCTCTGGTGCCACTGAGCGGCTCACCTCTGAAAGTGGGCAGGGGGGTGGCTGGCCTGTGGTGGAGCCTGTGACGTCTCCTCTTCCCCGTCAGTGTCGGTGTCGTCAGACTCATCCTAGGAGCAAGACAGGGTTCAGAGGGGACAAGAAAAGCATGAGGCCATTGCCGGAGAGCCTGGGAGTGGCAGGGACAGCAGACTGACCCCTAGAGCCCCAGTTTACAGAAAAACCACAGGTGAGGATGGGCCCAGGAGTCCAGCCAGCTCAGGCTGATGCAAGACTGCTCTCTCCCACCACGGGGTAGGGCAGAGGGCTGGGGGCCTCACTCACCTCCTGCTCCGAGTCCGTCCCCGACAGCTTCTTGTCCTTGCCTTTGCTTCCCATCCCACCATTCTTCCGGCCACCGCTGCCTGGCTTCCGGCCCCTTCGGGAAGGCACAGTCCATCTGCCCAGAGGCCTCACCACTCCCTGACCACCCCCCAACCACCCCCAACCCTGGTGGCCTTGGCCTTCCCTGCCTGGACACCTGGCCCCGGCTCCCCACCTGCGGGCACCCTTGTCCCCATCCATGTGGTTGTCTTCCCCGTCTCCCTGCATGTCAGGCACAGAGGCCACCAGGTCCTTCAAGAAGTCAAACTGCTGCTCCAGCTCAATGCACTGCTTCCTGAAAGAGGTGGGGGGAACATGGCATTCAGGTAGGGCCCAGATGTCTGGTCCCTCAGCAAGGGTCTCTGTATGTCAGGAGAATAAACCTGGAAAACCTCCACCCCATCTCTACTACCTAAACTTCCTGATCTTGGTAGACCACCCAATCCCTTCCCCACCACCCCAGTTCAAACACGCCAGTGCTTGAGGCTTTGCTGGTCTCCCAGCAGCCTCCCACCTCCCCTGAGTGTGTGAACTCCCACTGGGCCCTCCCAGCTCCCAGACCACTCACAGGTGGGATGTGGTCATGGTCTTGGCGTTTCTGGACTGGGTCACCTGGCAGGCCTTCTTCAACAGCGACTCCAGGAAGAGCTCAAGCGCCCGGGCTGAGAAGCGTCAAGGAGAACACGGGTGGGGGATCCCTTGCTTAAATAAGACGACCCCGGGCTCCCTCCCTACCCCACGTCCCTCAGCCTGGCCAGGCCCTGACAGGATACAGATGATGACAGGCACAGCCGCCGCCACCTTCCCAATCTCTTCGTCAGTTTGCATGATCTTCTTGATCCGCGCCTGGGGAGGGAGCACAAAGCTCGGACCCCGTCGCCTCCGTCCCAGAAAGGGGTGCTGGGTGGGGGGGGAACGAGAGAGGGTATCCCGGGAGAAAGGGGGCGGGGGGCACCGACGCGAGGAGGGCACGGAAGGGGGCGGGGCGTCCGTGCCCCCGAACACCGCGATGCGCCCGCCCCCACGGCCGGACTTGGGCCGGAGCCTCTCGAGAGCCGGGACCGCTCCTCCCGGGCCCGGCCACGTGCTCACCGGCGGGAACCGCGCGTTATACTTCTTCTTCTTGCTCGGCATCTCAGGGCCTCTCTCGCCGCGCCGGGCCCAGCGCCGCCGCCCGCAGCTTCCCGGCCCCCGGGCCTGCTCGCCGCCCGCCTGCCGCGGTTCCCCCGGGTCCTGGTGCCGCCTGCTCCGCCCCCGCCGCTCCCCACGGGGTCCTAGCGCCGCCGTTCAGGACGCCGCTCGCAGGACCCGAGTGCCCTCCCTTTGGAGCCTCCCGGGCGGAGTGCGTCGATCCCGGACCCGACCGCCACTCCCGCCCGCCCCCAAGCCTGGGAGAGCGAACGTTAGCCCCGCCCCGCCCCCGAAGCCCAGCCCCGCCCCGGGTTCCCCGACGGCCCCGCCCCCGGGGTCAACCCCTCCCCTCTCGGGCCCCGCCCCGCGGCGCGGCCGACCGGCCCGGTGGCCCCGCCCCGTGCTGCGCTTGTCTATAAAGTTGTTGTTGAGGCGGCGGGCGCTAAGATGGCGGCGGCGGCAGCCGTGGCGGGGGCGGGGCGCGGCGGCGGCGGCGGCAGCGGCGCGGAGCCCCGGCAGGAGCGGAGCCGGGCGCGGGGCTGGAGCGGCGCCGAGCGCGGCGAAGGCCGGAGGTGACGGCGGGGCTGCGGGAGGGGGCAGGGCTGGGCGGGGGCGCGGCTCGGGCTGTGGGCGCTAATGGCGGCGGGCGCGGCGGGCCGGAGGCTGGCCCTCTCGTAGGCCCCTAACAAGCCTGCGTTCCTGTCCGGCCACCGCCCCGTTGGCCTTGGACCGGTCACTGCCCTTTCTGAGCATCACTGTGCTCGTCTTCAAGTGGGCCCGACGGTGCCCGCCTGAGAGGTCTGGCCCTACTGGGCCTGCCTCATGCTGCGTAAACGCGCGCTTCTTTGCTGCCCTCCGTTAGATCCCAGTGCTCGGGATTCCTACCGGTTACTGGCAGGACCCGGTGGTGTAGCCGGGCTGATTGCTCCCACACCTGATTTCACGTTTCGGCCCTGACACTCACGGCAGGTGTGACCTTGGGTAAGTCACTTCTCTCTGAGCTCCAGTTTTCTGAGCTGTAAGTCGGGGAGAGCGGTAACGATATTAGCAACAACCTTTTTGCAGCGCTGATTCCGCCTCAGGTGTTTACTTTCTCAACAGCTCTAGGAGACCGGAACGGTTATTGTCCACTGTAACGAGGCAACTGAGGACATTAGGTCTTGCCCAAGGCCACAGAGTTTTAGCTCACTGGCTGCACCTGCTAGGGTCCGGCAAGTTGTAGATCTGTCCTGGACCTGCCCTAACTGGGTTCCTTCACAGCAGGATGGAGCCTGGTGAAGAAATGGAGGAGGAAGACTCTCCAGGCGGCCGTGAGGATGGCTTCACCGCCGAGCACCTGGCCGCAGAGGCCATGGCAGCCGACATGGACCCCTGGCTGGTGTTTGATGCCCGCACCACACCTGCCGCTGAGCTGGATGCCTGGCTGGCCAAGTACCCACCATCCCAAGTTACTCGCTACGGGGACCCTGGCTCACCCAACTCCGAGCCCGTGGGCTGGATTGCAGCATACGGGCAGGGCTACGTCCCCAACTCGGGCGATGTACAGGGCCTGCAGGCAGCCTGGGAGGTTCTGCAGACCAGCGGGCGGCCCGTCACACCGAGTACCCTGCGCCAGCTGGCCATCACCCATCATGTGCTCTCTGGCAAGTGGCTGATACACCTGGCACCTGGCTTCAAGCTGGACCATGCCTGGGCTGGCATTGCTCGGGCTGTGGTCGAGGGCCGGCTTCAGGTGGCCAAGGTGAGCCCACGGGCCAGGGAGGGTGGGCGCCAGGTCATCTGTGTTTACACGGATGACTTCACGGACCGCTTGGGTGTACTGGAGGCGGACGCGGCCATCCGCGCAGCGGGCATTAAGTGCCTGCTCACCTACAAGCCTGACGTCTACACCTACCTGGGCATCTATCGGGCCAACCGTTGGCACCTGTGCCCCACTCTCTATGAGAGTCGTTTCCAGCTGGGGGGCAGTGCCCGCGGCTCCCGTGTGCTGGACCGCGCCAACAATGTGGAACTGACCTAGTGTGGCCAAGTGGGGACGACCACCTTCTGCCCCCTCCCACACTCGGGATGGATCCTCCCGTCTTCCTCCTCTCTGTCCCAAAGAGTTTGAGCCCCCCAGCTCTGAGGACTAGGTCAACCGGGAACTGCCTGCATCTTCGAACCCTTTGAACACTTGCCCTCTGTTCAGGGCTGACTCGAGTCCCCACCAGCTGGAGGCTCTGGCTCCCTGAGGGCCAGACCCTCAGCCTCTCTGTTCACTGCTGCCCCCCCTCTGTCATACAGAACTGCAGGCTGGGTACAGATTTCCAGGAGGAGAGCCTTCCTTGGCCACCGTCATGTCCAGCTGTACCTCCGTCTCCTCCTGCATTCTGTCCTCCTCCTCCCTGACAAGAGAGAAAAATTAGCGCTTCCGGTCCCTCTTGGAGCCTTTGCAGTCCAGGGGGCAAAGGCCCTGCAGGCCTGAGCATGCTATTTTGTTGCGGGGAGAGGGTGACTGTATCCACTCAGCCCTTTGCAGAGAGAGGGGATGCCAGGGCCATGGACACGGGGCCGGCCCCTCCCTGCCATCTCCTGCAGCCTGCACCACCTTCCTTTCTTCCTTGGCTACCTTGACATGTGCCTGCTCCTGGCATTTCAATAAAACCCAGTTTGGGTCTGTGTCTTGAGTGTTTTTTAAAATGCTGTGTTGGTTGTTTCCCTGCTTTGGTTGCTGGAGAGAGGCAGGCCGGGAGAGATTGCCTCCCTGCCCTAACTGGGCACCCCTAACTGCCCCCAGTGATAAGATTCACCTCACTGCCAAGGCCGGGAACCTCTCTGAGAGCCTCTGCAAAGCCAGTCCTGCTTCTCCTCCGTCCCAAGGGTCAGAATCAGTTTCTTGGTGGTTTCCCATAAAGCTAAGGGCTTGACCCAGCCAAGTCTGAGGGACTGCTACTAGCCCACAGGGTGTATTTGTGCCAGTTAGAGAAAGGTATCCTCTTGGTCCTGGCAATTGTAGGTTAGGGCATATGGTCTCGGGAGCAGACAGTGGGCTAGATTTCAGCAGCCTCGGTTGAACATCCTTGAGCAGTGAACGACCTGCACAGCTGTAAGCTGTGGAAGCTTCCCCATTTGTACTCCCTTCTCCCGCCCTGAGAGTCCTGGGCCACTAGGCAGTTTGCAGAGCACTTCCACGTGCATTGTACAATTCTCACAGCCCGTTGAGAAGGAAATGTTGGTCCCCTTGTGTGGTCAAGGAAACTGAGGCCAAGAGGGAAAAGGGGTTTTCTCGGGGTCATGCGGTGAGTCGAGCAGAGTCGGACTTGCGCCCTGGCCCCCGCCTCCTCAGACGCTTGTCCAGGGCCTCGGCCACAGCGAGCTCTTCACAACCCACGAGGCACGTTCACTCTCATGATCTTGCCGGGCCGCCCCGCTCGGCCGAGGCTCCCGGAGCCTGGGAGCCTGGCCCCGGCCTCGGTTGGAAGCCAAGGTTTCTGGCAAGGGGCCCCTTGGGATGCTGCTCTCGTGCCGTGCCGGAGCTGACTCAGCCTTCGGCAGCCTCACCAAATTGGAATTTGGAGCAGGGGAGCGGAGATGCCACTGGGCTGACGGGGTGGAAGTGGTGAGTCATGAGATGCTGGCTCAGCCCCCTCCCCAGCTTCCTCTTCACCCCAAGTTTCCCCAGGGTTGAGTCTCCCCCCCCCCCCTCAGCCCCAGCCCTGGGAAGTCCCAGAGCTGGGTGGTCTCCGATTTAGAGCCCACTGCCCTGCCCCCCTCAGACAAGCGGTGCTTTGCACTTGACCAAATTGGGCCGAGGCTTGCAGGGATCCCGGCCAGGCGCTCGTGGGTCTCACAAAGATGCCCGACTGGTATCTGCAGCACCTGATTCTCTTTTCCTAACTAAGCATTTCACACGCTCCTCCCCTCTCCTCCAGCCTCCTGGCCCTGCCTTCGCCCTGTCCTCTCTCTCTCTCTCTCTCTCTCTCTCTCTCTCTCTCTCCCCCTCCCCCCCACTCTCCCACACACCACTGCAGCTTGCCTCCTCTGTTCCACTCCCTCCCAGTGACCCCCGCTACCCCCCTACAGAGCCCTGCAGAGCTGCCCAAGCCCCTCCCTTACTCAAAGTCTTTCCATGGTTCCCCCTGGCCTGCAATATAGAGTCCGCTCTCCTGAGGCGCCTGTGACCTAGACCCCTGCCAAGCCCCAGCTTCCCTCAGGTGCCCCTTCCTGCCTGTGCTTACCCTACTGGAGCCAACTGGCACGTCCTTCACCGCCTGGCATGCAGCCCTGGGCCTCAGGCCGTTCCTTCTGCTTGAACACCTGTCGTTCAGCAAGGGTTGAGAGGTTATTTATGTAATTGCTTGATGTCTGTCTCCCACAGGCCCAGAGTGTGGGGCTTAGCGAAAGCAGAAACAGTGTCTAAGTCTCAGCCCTGTCCCAAGAGCCTAACACTGTGCTTGGGCAGAGCAACCTCTCCGTAAATTAACTAAAATCCGAATCCAAATTTCAAAGCAAATGCGGCCCCTGTCGGTTCCTCTGGAGTCCTTTCATCCACTCTCTGCTTCACCCTTCTTGTTCCAGAAATCTGAGCTGTCTGTTGTTTTCTTGCATCCATGCTGGCCTTTCCCATTTTTGTGCCTTGCTCACGCTGTCACCTGCATTTGGTGTGCCTGAACTTCACCTGCTTTCCTGGCTGAACTCACCTCAGACCTCCCAGCTCATCCTCTTGGATTTCTTCTTCCCCATTCATCGGCACCACAGGCTCCCGTCACACCCACCCACCTCTCATCTGTATGTCTGGGGCCCCTCAAGGACAGTGGCCACACTTGATCCCGCAGGGTATCTTCAGTGTCCAGCATAGGACCTGGCCTAGCACAAGTGCCAAATAAATGTTATTGAATAAACGAGCGATTGAATGAAGTCACTCTCTGTCTCTGGGCCTGTTTCTTCATTCTGTTCATCATGAGAGCCAGGCACCATGCTGAGTGTTTCCATACGCCGTCTCATCGAAGTCTCACCTGGCTCTGTCATTATTGCCATTTTTCAGAAGAGGAAACTGAGACCCAGAGACGTTCAGTAATTGGTTCCAGGTTGCAAAGCCATAAGTGTCAGAGCCAAGATTTGAACCCAGGTCGTGCAACTCCAGAGCACCTGATGCATCGCTGAGCCCCCACGATAGAAAGTGCTGATGTGGTGGGGGGCTACAAGTCCCAGCAAGGACTTAGGATCTGATTTGTAAAGCACACAAGTCGGGGCCTCACAACTGCTGGAGAGAGAGACTGGGCCAAGACTAAGATTCCCATTTTACTGGCAGAGAAACTGAGGCCCAGAGAGTACAGTGACTAAGCCTACTTGGGCAGGAAGGATCTCCCAGGCCTGTGGTAAGGACTGCTTCCCTACCAGGCCGGGGGCTCCCCAAGGCCCACCCCCTCAGGCTGACAGGGGATTCTGCCCTGTTTGGGGTAAGGAAGCAGCCCGGGCCCAGGGTGGGTCAGGCTGAGTAAATTTGGACAAGCCTCCGTGCTCAGCTCTCTTTTACAAAACCATGGGAAGGATGACAGAAGAGGGCAAGGAGACTCCCCCTCCCCACCTCCCATTCACATGTCCCGTGAACCCCAAACCTCAGGGAGGAGGCTCGAGAGGGATTGGCCAGGGAACGGAGAGAATATCTACCGGACCCCTGATTTCAGCCGGGGCTAGGGGCTAAACCAGGGAAGACAGGAAATGGCTGAGTTGGGAGAAAGTTTCAGCCAGGGCTTTGGCGAGGTTTTGGGGATTTTCCCAGCAGGGCAACTGCACCCCTCTCCCGCCCTCTGGGAGGGGCCCTGGCAGGGACACAGCTGATTCATCCTGGGAGGGAAACTCCCCACTTCTCTGACGCGCATCCCCCAGACATTGAGGGGTAACCTGAGGGCACCCGGCCCAGAAACCCACTGAACCCATTTTCCCTTGATTATTGGCTTCCCAGCAGATCATGAAACCCCCCAGGCTGGAAAGACGGACAGAGTCAGGCAGTGGGAATGATCTCAGAGACTAGAACCAAAGCAATGGCCGGACAAGGGATGCCTCTGGCCCCCTCCCCTCACCCATTTTTTAGATGAGGCCACCGAGGCTCAGACAGCAAGAGCAAAGGGGCACAAAGACCTGCTCTGTACCAGGCACTGCTCCAAGCAGTTTGCATGCATTAGCTTTTTGGTCCTCGCAGCCCCTGTTTTACTGAGGAGGAAACTGCAGCCAAAAGAGGTAAAGTCACTCGGCCACAGTCAAGGCTAGAAACGCTCTGGCAGCCTCCACAACTCCCCAAAGTGCTTGTACACACCCCTGTGGCAGGGAGCTGTGTCCCTCGTCCCTGAGCAGCTCTGGCTCCCGGGACAGACATGTTACCCACTGGGCCCTAGCTCCTCCCAGGCTAAAAAGAGAAAGCTAGTCCCGCAAGAATAAAAAAAAAAAAAAAAAAAAATCAGCCAAACCCCCAGAGGCCAGAAGAGGGCAGAGAAGCATTCCCGCCAAAATTGTCCTCTCTAGGGCTTTGACTCCTTTCCAAACCCCAATCCTTTCCTCCCAAGTCACAGCCTCTGTTTCCGGTCTGCCAGCCTCACTCCCCGACGCCACACATTCAAACAGGAACACACAGGCACAGGAACACACGGTCGTGCTCACTGGGAGTCCAGCCTCCAGACCCTGTCCCTCGGCGAGGCACGCTGGGGTCCTGCCGGTGTTGGAGGGACCCTGAGAGTTGTGACGTTATGAGGCATGGCCAGCGGCCCTCCGCAGGCAAGCTCTGCCCTATCTGGCTCCCACTCACAGGCTACATGAGTCACCCCCTTGCCCCCCATGACTCAGTTTACATGGGTGCCCAGAGGACCTCCCAGCGAGGGTGGGGTGGCTTACTGGCCCAGCCCAGGCCCGCCAGCCTTTTATCCCAGGATGAGCGTTTCATCCCCGTCCTGGCCCAGAGCAGGAACTGGCACCCAAGAGCCCAGGGGTGGGGGTAAGCCTCAGGTCTGGGAGGGTAAGGAGGGCTCCAGAACTGGGTGACGAGCCCTAACTGCCCTGGGCTTCGGGCTACAGAGAGCGGGAGCTGCTCCAAGAAACGTCAGGAGAGAGGCTGAGTGGGCAGAGCCATCCTGGGCACTGGCAGCACAGCCCCTGATGCCCTCCATTCAGAGGAAGTTCCACAGGGCACAAAATATCGCAGCAAGAAAATGCTCACTAACACCTACTGAGCTCTTCTTGTACCACTCCTGCGCTAAGTGTCACCCATGCCATGTCTCATTTACTCCTCCAACAACCCTGAGAAGCAGGGACAATTGTTATATCATTTTTACAAATGAGGAGACTGAGGCATAGAGGAGTTAAGAGAACGGCCCGGGTCCCACCGTCAGAAAGTGGCTGAGCTGGGACTCGAACCCAAGCCATCTGGCTCCAAAACTCATGTTGTTATCCCCTGCTGCTTCTCCAAGCTGTGCTGGTTGGAGCAGGGAGAGGAGCCCAGGGGTCTGCCCTGTGCCCCTCCCCCAGGTGGACCTCCACTGACATTTCTGGTTTCAGGGGTCGCAGTATGTAAATCACTCATCTGTAAGAAGAGAAAACTGAAGCTCCCAGAGGAAAAGGGACTGGCCTGAGGTTGCATCACACACAGATCAGAGATGCACTGTGGTTGCGGCCATGTCTCTGAGGCTCCCCAGGATGCCCTGGGCTGGAGAGGTGGCTGGTGGGAAAGGGAACCCCAGGACAAGAGTGGGGAGATGATGGCCTTGTCCCCGATTCCCCCTTAACCCAGCCCCTTTCCCTCTCTGGGGCCCCAGGGTCCTCACCTGCCTCATGGGGACAGGACTGCCATGGCAGCAGGGTGGCATGACCCTCAAAGGACAGCAGAGAGGACAGGCACCTGTGCATGCTCAATTGGCGTCTGGGGAATGGGGAGAGAGTGATACCCAGGCCCTGGAAACAGCAGCCCAGCAACGCCCCCCCCAACACACACACACACACACACACACACACACACACACCTCAACCTCTTCCTCGCCCAGGCCCCGCCATATGACTCCCCGGACCTCCAAAGCCTGGATGGCCGGGCCCAGAAGACCTTCCCACAAGGGACTCGTCTCCCTCTTCCCTAGACTCCAGCCTCAGCAAACTGAGCACGGGTTACTTCCCTGTTCAAACGCCACTCAGGGCTCCCTTGTCCCCCAGCCCAAGTCAAGCTCTTCGGCCTGACATTGCAAGACCGGGGCTGAGGCCTCACTCCGTCCACCCCCAGGCCTTTTGTACCCACCGACTTCAACCCCGGGAATGTCTCCCCCCGCCTCAAATACTCCTGTGCCAGGAAGGCTGCCCTCCTCCAGTGGGAAAGAATCCTTCCTTCCTGGGGGCTCCTGTAGCGCCCCCGGTGCCGCGCCTGTCCCCAGCATCGGCGACCTACTGCTTTCTTCAGTGTCTGACGACCTCTCTGCGCTGTGAGCGCCTTGGGGCCAAGAGCAAGTCTTTGATCATCCTACCTTCTCCACAGCCGGCTCCATTCCACTTTGTGTTCCGTTAATTCAGGAGGATGGATATAGAAACCGGTCCATCGTGCAATGGGATCGGACTCAGCAATCAAAAGGAGTGAACTAGCGCTCCACACATCTGGAAGAGTCTCACAGACATAATGGTGAGAGACGGAAGGCGGACACAAAAGAACACACACCGTGTGATTCCACTGATGCGAAGTTCCAGAAGGGGCAGAACCGATCTATGGCAATAGAACTGAGACTGAGTGACTTCCTGGGTTGACCGCAAAAGGGCAGGAGGGAACTTGCCGGGCGGAGGGAAACGTTCTGTAACTTGATTGGAACGTCGCTCACAGGTGTGTGAAATGGTCGAACACCTGGCCCATAAATCGGATTGAATGTTAAATATACCTCAACGAAGCAGGTATTTGTTTTAGGTTTATTTACTTATTTTGAGACAGAGTGCAAACAAGGGAGGCGGGGAGAGAGAGAGAATCCCAAGCAGGCTCAGTGCAGAGCCCTACGCAGGGCTCGAACTCACAAACCACTGTGAGATCATGACCTGAGCCCAAATCAAGAGTCGGACACTTAAACCGACTCAGCCACCCAGGCACCCCAGATATTTTTCTTCTTATGAAGCAGAGCCACATGTACTCAGTGGAAGGATCTCCAAGATATAAGAAAAAAAAACCACAACAAAACAAAGAGAAAACAGGACGTAGCGCAGGCTACCTTCTAGGTAAAAAGATACGCAAGAAACTGGTCACACTATGGAGTGTAGTTTTCACTGTATACCCTTGTGCAGCTTCTGGACCTTGAAGCATGTTAATGCATTACCTGGTAGAAAAAGAAAGGCAATGAAAAATTTAAAAATAGAAGGCAAAGTAAAAAATAAAGATCATGTTTTAAATTTTTTTAACGTTTATTTATTTTTGAGAGACAGAGAGAGAGAGAGAGAGAGGGCAAGTAGGGGAGGGGGAGAGAGAGAGAGGGAGAAAGAGAATCCCAAGCAGGCTCCGTGCTGTCGGCACGGATGGCGGAGCTCCATCTCACGGCGGTGAGATCATGACCTGAGCCAAAATCCAGGGTGGGATGTTTCACCAACTGAGCCACTCAGGTGCCCCAAAATGCTCAGAATTTAAAAGATTCCCTCAGGCTGCCAGGTGGGAAATGGACAGGAAAGAGCCAAGCCAGCGGCCGTGGACAGCGTCCAGGAGAGAGAGGATGGGACCAGGACCGAGGGAAAGAAATGTCGGTTGAAGCGAACTAAAATGTCACCTCCATGGGGCGCCTGGGTGGCGCAGTCGGTTAAGCGTCCGACTTCAGCCAGGTCACGATCTCGCGGTCTGTGAGTTCGAGCCCCGCGTCGGGCTCTGAGCTGATGGCTCGGAGCCTGGAGCCTGTTTCCGATTCTGTGTCTCCCTCTCTCTCTGCCCCTCCCCCGTTCATGCTCTGTCTCTCTCTGTCCCAAAAATAAATAAAAAACGTTGAAAAAAAAAATTTAAAAAAAAAAAAAAAAATGTCACCTCCAGTTGTGGGGCAGCCAGAACTCTTACCCACTGCTGGTGGCATGTAAAAGGGCACAACCCCTTTGAAGGACTGTTGGAGAAAATCAGAACTTGGGCGCTTATTCAGGGGAAATGAGTGCAATTGGCCACCGAAGGGTATATCCATTTATACCAAGGTCAAGAACAGGCAAAAATCATCAGTGATGAAAGAAGTCAGGAGAATGGCACCCATGGGTGGGGAGTGGTGACTGAGAAGGACACAGGGAGCTTGTGAGCTGCTAGAAACGTCCTGGATCAGCGCAGTAGCTACATGGGTTTACATACATGTAACAAGTCATTGAGCTGAACATGTTGGATCAATGCACTTCACTAGATGTGTCTTAAACCTCAATTAAGTCAAGAAACTAAATACAAGAATGAAAATTATAAAACAGAAGAAAACATAGGGGTAAACATCCATGACCTGAAGTTTGGCGGTGGATTCTTAGATTTGACGCTAGAAGAATGGGCAACAAAAGAAAAAACCCGAGAAACTGGACTTCATAAAAATTTTAAAATCTTTTGTGCAGCAAAGGACGTTATGAAGAAGGGGTAACGACAACCTACAGAATGGGAGAAGATATCTGCAAATCCTATCTTTGATAAGGGTTTGGGAGCCAGAATATATAAAGAACTCATATAATTCAACCACACACACACACACACACACACACACACACACACACACACACAAAACATCAACTCAATTAAAAACGGGCGAAGAATGGGGCGCTTGGGTGGCTCAGTCGGCTGAGCGTCCAACTTCAGCTCAGGTCATGGTCTCGTGATCTGTGAGTTCGAGCCCTGCGTCGGGCTCTGTGCTGACAGCTCGGAGCCTGGAACCAGCTTCAGATTCTGTGTCTCCCTCTCTCTCTGACCCTCCCCCATTCATGCTCTGTCTCTGTCTCAAAAATAAATAAACATTAAAAAAAATTAAACAAAAATTTCCTTTAAAAAAATAAATGAGAAAAATAAGTAAAACATTAAAAAAAATTTTAAAAACGGGCAAAGAACTTGAATTTTGTCCCCAAAATATATACAAATAGCCAACAAGCACATGAAAAGAGTTCACTGATCATTAAGGAACATGACCAGTTATTAAGGAAGTGAAAATTAAAACACGTCACACTCTCTAGGATGTCTTTCATTTCAAAAACAGAAATAATAAGCACTGGAAAGGATGTGGAGAAATTATAACCCTTATACACTGCTAGTAGGAACGTAAAATGGCACAACCACTTTGTAAAAACAGTCTGGTAGTTTCTCACAAGGTTAAATAGAGACTTGCTATAATACCCAGAAATTCTACTCTTAGATACATACCCAAGATAAATAGAAATATATGTCCACACAAAAACTTGTACACAAATGTCTGAGAAACATTCCAATGTCCATCAACTGATGAATAAATAAATTGTGGTATATCCATACAATAGAATATTATTCAGCAGTAAAAAGGACCTGAGTATCAGTACATGCTATAACACAAATGAGCCTGGAAAACATCGTGGTAAGTGAAAAGAAACCAGACACAGAAGACCACGGACTGCAGGATTCCACATATATGAAATGTGCAAAATGGGAAAATCCATAGAGACAGAAAGAAGGTGTGGTTCCCAGGAGATGGGACTGGGAGTGATTTCTTCATGGGAATGGGGTGATATTCTGGGATAATAAAAAAAAAAGAAAAAAAGTCTGGGAAACTAGAGGGAAGTAGTGATTGCACAACATTGTGAATTCACAAAATTCTATTGAACTCTACACTTTAAAATGGTTTAACTGTGGGGCGCCTGGCTGGCTCAGTCGGTGGAGGGTGCAGCCCTGGAATCTCAGGGTTGTGCGTTAGAGACCCACGTTGGGTATAGAAATTACTTAAAAAAATTAAATTCTTGGGGCGTCTAGGTGGCTCAGCTGGTTAAGTGTTGGACTTTGGCTCAGATCATGATCTCACAGTTCCTGAGTTTGAGCCCGAGTCGGGCTCTGTGCTGGCAGATCAGTGCCTGGAACATGCTTCACATTTCTGTCTCCGTCTCTCTCTGCCCCTCCCCTGCTCGCACTCTGTCTCTCTCTCTCAAAAATAAATAAACATTAAAAGAAATAATAAAATAAAATAAACCAGTGCTTTCTCAAATATATACAAAAATTAAAATATATAAAAAATTTAAAAATTAGGGGCACCTGGGTGGCTCAGTCAGTTAAGCATGTGACTTCGGCTCAGATCATGATCTCACGGCTTGTGGGTTCGAGCCCCGGGTCGGGCTCTGTGCTGACAGCTCAGAGCCTGGAGCCTGCTTCAGGTTCTTTGTCTCCCTCTCTCTCTGCCCCTCCTCCACTCTTTCTCTCTCTCTCTCTCAAAAATAAATAAACATTAATTTTTTTTATTTTAAAATTACAGTCTCTTAAAAAATAAAAAAGTTAAATTGGTGAACTGTATGTTATGTAAATTTCAACCTCATTTTTAAAAATAAATACTTTGAGGGGCGCCTGGGTGGCTCAGTCGGTTAAGTGTCCGACTTCAGCTCAGGTCATGATCTCGCGGTTGGTGAGTTCGAGCCCCGCGTCGGGCTCTGTGCTGACAGCTCAGAGCCTGGAGCCTGTTTCAGATTCTGTGTCTCCCTCTCTCTCTCTGACCCTCCCCCGTTCATGCTCTGTCTCTCTCTGTCTCAAAAATAAATAAACATTAAAAAAAATAAATAAAAATAAAAATAAATACTTTGAGGCACCTGGGTGGCTCAGTCCATTCAGTGTCAGACTTTGGCTCAGGTCATGATGTCACAGCTTGTGGGTTCGAGCCCCGTGTCGGTCTCTGTGCTAACAGCTCAGAGCCTGGAGCCTGCTTTGGATTCTGTGTCCCCCTCTATCACTGTCCCTCCCTCGCTCACGCTCTCTCTCTGTCTCTCAAAAATAAATAATAAATCAATGAATAAATACATAAATAAAAATTAACTTTGATTTAAAAAAGCGAGTGAAAAAATGAAATGCATCAACATCACCTCCAGTGTCCTGGGGGCACTGACAGAACGTGTTGGGTGCAAAGCACACCATCGATCGCCTCTTCTTGCTTTCCTGCAGCCCCAGGAGGTGGACATTCTCCGGGGCTCAGAGAGGGAAGTGACCCAGGCAGGCTCACACAGGCTGCCAAGGGACAATGCCCTGGTTCCTCAGACCTCTGGACCCCCAGACTCTTGCAATCACAGTGGCCCTTTGGGATTCTTGCCAGGCCTCCCTGGGTGGGAGCTGGTGAGGTCAGGGGCCAGGAACGTTTCTGCAGCCACGAAGCAGGAGTTGGTGACTGAGGAGCTTGGAATGTGCCTGTCTCTGAAAGGGCCTCCTTGTGGCTCCACCAACGGTTAGAGCAGGAAGGGACTTTCAGAACCATGTAATCACACACATACGCGCACACACATGCACACATTTGAGACCTGAGCCCCTGCTCAGTCGCTGCCCCAGGATGCTGGGGGAGTGGGACAGGGCGGTGTTTCTGGATCAGGCGGATGCATGGATGCAGTCAAGGCTGACCTGTGTCAACCTCGAACGTGCCACCACCTGGCCGCCTTCGGCACCTTGACCCCTCCAACTTGGGCTCAGCCCAAGAGTGCGCATGTCAGCGCGTGCGCCCTGCACGATTGCCTTAGCGTGTGATCAGAACCCCAAGGGCTCCCACCTCCGGAGCTTTTTATTAACACGTGTATTTATTTTGGCTACCGGTCAAGTTCTTACTATATGCTGTGCCACACGTGTGATATTATTTCATTTCTATTCTCTAACAACCCTGAGCTGTAATTATCATTACGTTTCCATTTGACAGACGAGGGCACAGAGGCGCCGAGACATCGTGTGCCTCACCTAGGCTGGCGAGCCGCCTACCCAGAATTCCAGGATTCAAACTCCAGGACCCAGAGTTGTCTGATTCCAGCATGCGTGTTCTTGTCCATGGATCACACTGCCTCAAAAACCTCTCTCCCTCTCCCCTCCCCCACCCTACACATCTCTAGTTCTAATTCTGGTGAACCGATGTTGGTTTCTTTTCTTTTTAGAGAAGGACAAGCATGGAGTCGAACAAGGCAAGGGAGAGGCAGCGGGCTGAGTGCACAGCACGTTACAGCTCACAAAGCACTTTCACATTTATGATCTCATTTGATCCTGCGGGAACCCCAGGAGGTCAGCACGAGGCTCAGTTGTTCCCACTGGGCCCGGGACTCACAGGGAAGTGACCCACCCAGGGTCACGGAGACAGAAAATGGTAACTCTGGCACCGGAAGCCCAGACCCAAGCTGGCCTTCTGTCCCTGAGTCCCGAGTGCCCCCACAGACACCTGGCCCAAGGAAGACGGCCCAGGAACCCGCTTCCCTGGAATCTTCCTTCCCTGAGAACAAAACTCGAGCGCATCAAATGGGGGTAGCAGTGGACAGCAGGAGAGCCCAGCTGTCTTTCTGTAGTTGTGTGACACTGGTAGCCCCTTACTCTCTCTAGGCCTTAGTTTTCCCATCTGCACAGTGGGAGGAAACAGAGAAGCTTTGGGGTGGTCCTCTCAGCACAGACCTTCTGCACCCGTGAAAACGCGTCCGTGAGCCTTTGGGAGAGCTCGTCTGAGCCTGGAGCTCCCACAGCCCTGGTTTGGCAACCTGCGTCAACCACTCGATCAGTGATATTAAGAGCTTCATTTCTTTTTTGTTTTAAATGTTCATTTCTTTTTGAGAGAGAGAGAGAGAGGTGTGCGTGAGCGAGCGGGGGAGGGGCAGAGAGAGAATTTCAAGCAGGCTCCGCACTGTTAGCGCAGAGCCCAGTGTGGGGCTTGAACTCACAAACCACGAGATCATGGCCTGAGCCGAAATCAAGAGTCGGACAAACGCTCAACGGACTGAGACACCCCGGCGCCCCTCGCCACTTCATTTCAACACCTGTTGGCCTCAGTTTCCCCACACGTGAAATGGGGATGCTGATGGTACCTACTCCCCAAGGTTGCTGGCCTTTGGTTGTTGAAATCTGGCCCTGGCCTCACCTTCACACAGACCTTGGACATGATCTCCAAACAAGGCTGGTGACCACGCAGTTCCCAAAGAGCAGTGATAGTATTTATTTATTTTTTTTTTAATGTTTATTCATTTTTGAGACAGAGAGAGACAGAGCATGAATGGGGGAAGTTCAGAGAGAGAGGGAGACACAGAATCCGAAACAGGCTCCAGGCTCTGAGCTGTCAGCACAGAGCCCGACGCGGGGCTCGAACTCACGGACCGCGAGATCATGACCTGACTGAAGTCGACTGCTTAACAAACTGAGCCACCCAGACGCCCCAAGCAGTGATAGTATTTAAACAAGATGGCACTGGGGTGCCCGGATGGCTCAGTCAGTTGGGTTTACGACTTAAGCTCAGGTCATGATCTCACGGTTCATGGGTTTGAGCTCCGCATTGGGCTCTGTGCGGACAGCTTGGAGCCAGGACCCTGCTTCCGGTTGTGTCTCCCTCTCTTCCCCTCCCCAGCGCATGCTCTGTCTCTCTCTATCTCAAAACCAAATAAACATTAAACATTTTTTAATAAAAATTTAAAAAATGAAAGAAGATGGTATTTGTCAGACCACTGGATAACCGGGGCCCCCCGCAGCCTCTCGCCGTTTAGAGAAGCTCTGAATTAAAACTTGCTCTAACTTCGGAAATGATCCTACCTGTGGCACGATTCTATGGCATTGTTTTTGTGGGCAGTTCAAACCACGAACTTGCTCGTTGTAAGCGTCTGAAGTATATCGCCCTTTCGGTAACCCTGCTCTGTCGTTTATCCACTTTTTAGTGTGCCTGAACCTTAAAACAAGGCCAGCAGAAGCGCCTCGGGCCACCACCGTGAAGCCTGGGAAGGCAGTAGCAACGGTCCCTGGCATGAAATAAGCACCCGGTAAGTAAACCCGTAGCAACAATCACATGAATAACCCCCTTTACTGTCTCCGGGCCCCTTTCTCATTCTTCACCCCGACCTCCCACGCGCTGCAAGGCAGCTAGGTGATGGTTTCGCCCCATCTGACGGAGGCAAAAACTGAGGCCAGCCCGGGCTTCGCGGCGCGGGCGGCGGGGAGGGCGACGGCGGGCCCGAGGCGGCGGCCCCGGGGGGCGGGGCGCCCAGCTGCTCGCAGGTGCGTCAATCCGCGGGGGAATCCTCGGCTCCACCTGGGCGCGGCGAGGAAACCGCACCATGTATGGGCAACTACGTCAGAGAGGGCGGGCCCGCCGCTGCCGCGGGGGACGCCAGGTCCGTCCCTTTCCCCGCACGAAAAGGCGGCCACCGGACGGTGGGAGGTGTCGAAAAGTTCGGGGCGGGCTGGCAAAAGGCGGGGCGTCTGGAGAGGTGGAGCCCCGAGGTGTCCAGCGCCGGAGAAACGCCCGCCCCCCCCTCCCAACTGAAGTGGTTCAGCCCGAGCCCTTTTCATTCATAAAAGAAAAGACTCCCGCGAGGAGCAAGTGAGTCAGAACCGAAGCCGCCGACGCGGACCCCACAGAGCAGCCAGCCAGGGCATGTTCCGAGACTTCGGGGAACCCGGACCGAGCTCCGGGGCCGGCGGTGCGTACGGCGGCCCGGCGCAGCCCCCCACTTCAGGCCAGCAGGTGAGAGGGACCCGACGCTGGGGGATCCCGGGTGGACAGCGCCTGGGACGCTGCGGTCGGCTCCTGCACACTCTGGGATTGGGACCGGGAACGGGAGTAGGGACTGGATCTGGGGCCGTGGCTGTGGCTGTGGCTGTGGCCGTGGCCGCGGATGCTGCCCTGCCCGTTCTCCGCGGTCTAGAGGCACATTTCCCCCCCGCAAGCCCAGGGGAACGCGCGCGGTGGGCGCAACAAAGATCTACGGACGTCCCCTCTGTCGCTCACCCCTCTTCCTCCGCTGTCTGCTATCTGTCCCTCCGTCTCTGTTACCTTCCAACTTTTCTCCCGTCCACGCTTACTTTTGTCCTGTCTGCGCCAGAAGGGCGCCCCTTAGTCCGGGATTGGTCCCACCTCGGACTGGATCAGAGGGTCTGAACCATCTCGGACTAAATTCCTGGGAGGCCGAGATGTTCCCACACAGGAGGGAGGCGGGATCCACCGGCAGGCTAACTCCGACAGACTGGGAATCCTCAGCACTGTCCGTGACCGTCTGTGTGTCTGTCCGTTTGTCTGTCCCTCTCTCCCCCGTCGCCAAGTCCCTATCCCCTTCTTGACGCAGTGGAATCCGTCGGGCTCCGGGAGACTGGTTTTTGACCCCTTTACAAGCTGGGGCCCCATGGAGACTGCGGGATGCCGGGACGTGCGCGGGGTCATGCAGCGGACAACTCCCGCGCCCCTCGACTCCCGGCACCAAACGGCGCCCGCTGCAGGCTGGGGGGACATGGGTGGCCGCAGGTGCCCATTTCCTGTCGGCGGGCAGCGCGCACGTGTCGCTCGGCGTCCGTTCCGCCGAGTCACAGCGGCCGAGTCACGGTGGCTGACTCACCCGGGGCGCCCCTCCCTTCCTGGCCCGGAGCGGCCCCGGCCCGGACAACCTCGGGAGAGAGAGATGCCGCCGGCGGTACCTCGGTCCCGGAACTGGGGTCCCTGGGCCACTGGGCCCGCAGAGCTGGGCCGGGGACATCGCTGTCTGGACTTGCCTGGGCTTGTGGCGCGCTTCCCGGAGGACCGGGCACCCACACCCAGAGCCCAGCCCCAGGGCTTGAACCCAGTTCTCCTCCCCAAACACTGAGCCCCCATCTCAACCCCTTCCTCAGATTTCTGGCGGAAAGAAAATCTTGGCAGGTAATACAGGCAGAGCAAACAGTGCAGCCAGAACAGCGGTTTCTACCTCATTTACCGTATTTCACAGAATCTAAGATTTCATTGGTTTAAAAACCCATTATTTTGTGCCACTAAATTTTTCTAAAGTTGCCATTGAACTATGATTTCAGAGCTACTAAAGGGCATTTCTTAGCATCAAGGAGATGTCATAATCCTCACCTAGGACAATATTAAAAGACAAGGAGGGGCACCTAGGTGGCTCAGTCGGTTAGGCAGCCGACTTCAGTTCAGGTCATGATCTCACAGTTCATGAGTTCGAGCCCCGTGTCGGGCTCTGTGCTGACAGCTCAGAGCCTGGAACCTGCTTTGCATTCTGTGTCTCCCTCTTTCTCTGCCCCTCCCCCACTCACACTCTGTCTCTCACTCTTAAAAAAATGAATGTTTTTTTTTTTTTAATTTAAAAAAACAAAACAAGGAAACTAATGTACATTGAAGTTCCATGACTTGCCCAGAGTCTTGGCCAGTAAGTGGCTGAGCTAAGGAGCTAGCTGGGTCAGCCTAAACCCAGGGTAGTGGTTCTTGCCCACCACAGCCCCTGTTCATTGGGCACCTACCTGCCACTTACCAGGCTGTCACACACATTCTTTCATCTGACTCTCACAGCCACCCTTGGAGATAGGAACTGGAATTATCCCCTTTGTGCAGATGAGACTCAGGCAGGGTACAGGAGCAGTTAAGAGCCTGACTGCCTGGGTCCAAACTCCACTTCCCACTTGCCGGCTGTGTGTCTGTGGACAACTGTTTTCCTGTCTGAAAATGAAGACGCTGTTGTGCAAATTATGACTCAGCATTTGTAAAGTGGTTGGGACTGTGCCTAGAATTCATACTTTATTATAAGTATTAGTTCTGATGGGGAAATGAAGGCACAGCAAGGTTACGAGACCTGCCCCAAGTCACACAGCTCGTGAGCAGGGATTTATCGCCAAGTTAGTCTCTCTGGCTGCCCAGTTGTGCTCTTTCTGGGCTCCCAGAACCGGCAGCTGCATCGAGGGTAGATGGCAGTGTGGTTTCTGTCCAGCGGAAGCCCCTCAATCCGCAGAGACCTCATCCTTGGCCCCTCCGTTTCTCGCCCCTCAGAAGTTCCACCTCGTGCCAAGCATCAATGCCGTGAGTGGCAGCCAGGAACTGCAGTGGATGGTACAGCCTCACTTCCTGGGACCCAGCAGCAGCTATCCCAGGCCCCTGGCCTACCCCCAGTACAGCCCCCCCCAGCCCCGGCCAGGAGTCATCAGGGCCCTAGGGCCACCTCCAGGGGTCCGTCGCAGGCCCTGTGAGCAGGTAAGTAGCAGAGGCATTGTGGCGCTGGCTCTGATGCCTACCGGGCTGCTGAGGTGCAGAGGACAAGTTCTTCCTTAAAAGAACACTAGGCAGGTGGGTAGGGCCGCTGGTGACTATTGGCCAAGGCAGAAAGCGATAGGAGGCCCTGGGGTGATCCAGCAGAGGGCAGAGGTCACCCCTAGATCAGGGAAAGCTTTCTGGAAGTGGAGGTACAGTAGTGTAGAAGGATGGGTAGAATTTGCATGGGTCGAGACGAAGAAAAAGACATTCCCGGTGGAGAGGAAGGGAGGAGCAAGAATGGAGGTAGAGGTGAGAATGTGTAAGGGGTACGTGTGGAAAGGTGTGTGGACAGTAGAGGGGCTCCACCTGCTGACGTATATGGAGAGGCTGAGCTAATGAGTCAGTGTAGCTGGGGAGAGAATGGAAAGAGAGGGTTCTCTACAGCTACTCTCTGGGTTTCAGGTTCCCCATCCTACTTAATCCTTACAAAAAGCCTCTGGGGAATGCACTCCGGTTTTCTCCAATTTATCACTAGGGAAATGAAGGCACAACAGAGGTAGTCACTTGCCCCAAATCCCACAAGTAGTGAGTAATGAGACAGGTCTTTTCAATTCTAAAGTCAGATCCTAACCATCAAGCCACACTGTCTCATCCAGAGCTAACAGAGGCTTGAAGCAGAGTGAGCTGGGAACTCTCGGCTCCCCAACCAGGGTTCCTGCCTTTACACTGCTAAGAAAGTCTTTACCAAAATAAATGAGAGGGTTATTTATTTGTTTGTTTGTTTGTTTATTATTTGTGAGAGAATGAGTGGGTAAGGAGCAGAGAGAGGGGTGGGGAAAGAGAGGATCCCAAGCGGGCTCTGTGCTGACAGCAGAGATCCGGATGGAGGGCTCGAACTCACGAACTGTGAGATCCTGACCTGGGCCAAAGCTGGACGCCTTAACCGAATGAGTCACCCAGGCGCCCCAGAGACAGAGGGTCTTTGAAGGGAGTGGCCCATTAAAGAGCTTGCCCTGACAGCAAGGTAGAAGATGAGGAGAGAGGTCAGGATCTTGGGAAAGATGTGCAATTAGACAGGGTGGTTTTCCCAGAAACAGCATGGTTGCCCTTTGTGACCAACTGGAGAAGAAGACCGTGCTGGGCCCCAGAGGCAGGCTGCTGGACTTCCCTCCTTCAGTCCGGTCCTGAGGGTGGCTCCTTGTTCCTGAGTCCTCCTAGACTGGGGCTGTAAGCTCCCCTTTTGGGGGAGGTGGTCTTCATCTGTGGGCCTCTCAACTTTATGTTGAATAAAGTGAGTGGATTTTCATTTCAGCTCTGGGACCATAAACAAGTTATTCATCGTCTCCGGGCTTTAGTTCCTTACATGGGAAGTTGGGTTCAGAATCTGTGTGAAGCTCTTAGCTTGTATGTAATAGGCTCCCAATAAATAATTTACTCAGCGGCAACACTCATTAACCCCTCCTAGTGCTTACAGCCCCTGGGGAAGAGCACGCTTGGTTATCAAGAGACTGAAAAGGATGAGGGTCTTTCGAAAAAGAGAGGCTGGGTCCCAGGGGCTCAGAGGAAGAAAGGCCACTTCTGGCCAGGGAATGAGAGAAGGCTTCCTGGAGGCGGGGGTATCTCAGTGGAGTCCTGAGAGATGGGGGAGGAGGTTGAAGGTTTGTGGCGTGTGTGCGTGTGTGGGGGGAGCATTCTGAGAGGGTAATCAGAGGAGGCAAAAGCTGGGTGCGAGGAGGAAGTGTGATTAATTCAAATTTACTAAAGCGTGAATGCGGGGAACGGGTCGCCGTGCAGTGGTCCCTGAAGCGCAGCCCGGGGGCGCCCCACGCTGCTATGTCCTCCGCTAGGGTCCCAGCACTGGGCCACCTCAAGAGGCGAGTGCCGGGCAAGCCAGTGGCCCAGGGTCTACCTCACTGATCGATCCTTTTACCCCATCCCCGACCCCACCCCCACCCCAGATCAGCCCGGAGGAGGAGGAGCGCCGTCGAGTGAGGCGCGAGAGGAATAAGCTGGCCGCGGCCAAGTGCAGGAACCGGAGGAAGGAACTGACCGACTTCCTGCAGGCGGTGAGCACTGGCTGGTGCGGAGGGAGTCGAGGCCCGGGCCCACCGAACCTCAGAGGGGCGCGGCTCCCCCGAGCCTGCCCGGCCCCAGGGGCGCCGGTGTATGAAGTTCCCCCCCCACCCCCACCCCCACCCCCAGCACCCCGTCGGAGGTGCAGCCCTTCGGAAACAACAATGACGAAAAAGCGATTAAAAATTAGTTACAGCGCGTCTCACTCCAGCAGAGCAGAAGAGTTAAAGCTTCGGCCAACGATCTCCTAAAAAAAAAAAATGCTCCCGGGCCTGATGGGAGTCGTGCCGGATTTCTCCCAAGGCCTCATGGGAGTTGTAGTCCAGACTCGCTGGAGACCCAGCCCCGTAACCCCCCCCCCCCCCCCCCCCCCAGTTACCACCACCTCCCCGAGGCTACGCGGTATTCCGCCCTCCTCTTCTAACTCCTCTTCCAACCCTCTACAGGAGACTGACAAACTGGAGGACGAGAAATCTGGTCTGCAGCGAGAGATTGAGGAGCTGCAGAAGCAGAAGGAGCGTCTGGAGCTGGTGCTCGAAGCCCACCGTCCCATCTGCAAAATCCCGGAGGGGGCCACGGAGAGGGACACTGGCGACACAGGCGGTACCAGCGGCACCAGCAGCCCACCACCAGCCCCCTCCCGCCCTGTACCATGTATCTCTCTTTCCTCGGGGCCTGTGCTTGAACCTGAAGCATTGCACACCCCCACGCTCATGACCACACCCTCCCTGACTCCTTTCACCCCTAGCCCTGTCTTCACCTACCCCAGCACCCCTGAGCCCTGTGCCTCAGCCCATCGCAGGAGTAGCAGCAGCAGCGGGGACCCATCCTCCGACCCTCTGGGCTCTCCCACCCTCCTTGCCTTATGAGGCAAACTAGCATCCCTACCCACGGGTGCCACCCTAGCCAATGCCTTCCCACCCACTGGTCCAGCTGGTCTGGACCGTATCCCATGCCCAAGCCCAGCAGGTTCTTCTCCATGCCTCCAGATGAGACTGAGCATATTTTGCTTCCTAGTACAGCCAGCTTGGGGCCACCAACGCTGCCCACGGTTTTTCTAGAGCTGGCTTCTCTAGCAATTTGCACTAAATCAGAGACAAAAGATTTCCTATTTGTTCGCGAGAACTCCCGGCAGCCCCAAAGGACTTTGTGACTCCCTAGAGGTCCTCTAGAGCCCTAACTCCCTCCAGACCACACCTACAGTCTTCATCACCCTCTTCCTGTGATCCACCCGATCCTACTCTGACAGGTGATACTCTACCAGCCTAGAACACTAACTCACCCAGCCCCACGCTGCCAGCAGCACCAAGTGATTGAACCAGGGCATTCTGCTGGCCCCTCCTGAATGGCAGGAGGGTGTCAGAGGCTTCTGTGATGAGCTGACCTGCAGCCCCCAGCTCTGAGAAGACTTTAGCTCCAGGGAATCCAAGCCTCCACAACGAAGGCAGCTGCTATTTATTTTCCTACAGAGAGTATTTTTATACAAACCTGCCAAAATGGAATAAAAGGCTTGAAGCTCTGGCCTGGTCTCATTGAACCCAGAGGCTAAAGGGAGAATGTTTGAAATCAGAAGCCCTAGGCTCCAGTCTCAGCTCCACGGACTTACTGCATGACTTTGGACAAACTATTTGATATTTCTAGACCTCAATTGTCTTACCTGACAAAAGAGGTTACATCTGCTCTGCCTCATCTCCAGCATTGAGAGGAGGAACAGAGTGCTGCTGTTGGGTGCAAGCCAAAGGATTATCGTCTTCCTCCGGATGCGGGCCCACAGCGCTCCTGCGTGTGCCACAGGAGGGCGCTCTTATGCCCCTTCCAGCCTCAGGGGAGGTCGCTGAGTGGGTTCTAGGCCCCCAACACCTGCTTCCTGCCCCATTGTCTTGGACAGGAAGGAGCCGGGAAGGGAGCTGGAGCCACTTCAGGGGCCAGAATATGGCCTGTTCCGAGGCCTGATGGGGGGAGCCAGTGGTTTACCACGGTCCCACATCCCGTCCCAGGCTTGAGGTAGCGAGGGTCGGCCACGTTAGTTCTGCAGCCCCTCCGGATGGGAATGGTACCCCGTCTCAACGTCCCCGCCCGCGTCCCCACCACGGCGAGTCCCAAAGAGACGCTGCCCAGGCCAAGGGCTCTGCTTCCGTTCCAGTTTATTAGCCCCCACCCCGTCCCCGGCAAGTCCCTTCTCTCCAGCATCCAGTTCCCCTGCCGCCACACCAGCGAGAGCAAGGGGCCCTCCTCAGTGCCAGAGTTTCCAAATCCATGCCAGCGGCCCGTCGTGCGAGGGGGGACGGCGTCTAGGTCCCGAGGTCCACCGCAGTCCCTGCGCTTTGGGAAGCAATCTGGTCGGGCGTCGACAAGAAGGAAGCTGAGCCCTCAGTCATCTGGGGAGCAGGCCAGGGGCAATTGGTCGGGACTACCCACGCTGCCCGTGCTGGAGCTTCCATCGCCCAGGTCGCGGGGCCCGCAGGGGGGCAAAGCGAGCTCGGGTGTCGGCCCGGCGCTTGAGCCCCCCGCGCCGCCGGGGCCGCTCCGGGGGCCCCACTCCTCGCCCAGAGCCAGGCAGAGCTCCTTAAGCGCCAGGTTCTCCCGCAGCAGCTCCTCCTGGCGGCCCTCCAGCTCGGCCAGCTTCTGCCAACAACCGCCCAAGTCCTCGCGCACCGCTCGGGATGCTTGGGTCCCGAAGAGCTGCCACTGGCGCGCGGCACGCCGCCCGCGCTGGCGCTCCGAGTCCAGGAAGCAGCAGAGGTCGCGCAGCTCGCGGTTTTCGGCCTGTAAGCGCCGGTTAAGCTGCTTGAGCTCGCGGATCTCGCCCAGGTGACCCTGCAACTGCCGATTCACCTCCTGCATGAGGCGGCCGCGCTGCACCAGAGCCGCCAGGCGCGCCGCCTCCTCCCGTCGCAGGCGCCGCACCAGCTCCTCTTTGCCCAGCGCCGCCATCTCCTCGTCCGTCAGCTCCTCCAGGCCGCCCGCCTCGGCCTCCATGGCTGCTCAGGCCTCTGGAGCATCGCCTGCCCGCCGCCGCGGCCCAGGAGCCCCACGTCCAGCCCGGCGCGCTGGGGCTTGGGCTCCGGCTCCGCGGGCGGCAGGCTGTGGTCGGGCAAGCGTAGGCTGCACCAGCCGCCCAGGGGTGGGCACGCGGCGGGGCGCGCGCCGGGGCGGGGTCGTGTGACGTAAAGGAAGGACAGCCAATCCAGGAAGCCTCCCCGGAAAGGGGCGGGACTTGACCGCAGAATAGACAGAGAGAGAGAGGGAGACCCTTCTCTGCCCCTTCCGGACCGCGGAACGACTGACCCTCGTGGACACTGGGTCCCAGCGCCACCACCTTCCCCGACAGTCACCCCCAAACTAGGCGCTTTGTACCTCCCACTTCCAAACCTCCTCAAGCCCTAGCCTAGGCCTCGCGGCTCCTTCTCAGGAACCAAGACTCCGGCATGGGCCGTCGACTCTCGTGTCCACCTCCCGACGGAACCCAGAAGGATCTCGTTTCCATCTTGCCTGGCTTAGTTCATACTCGAGAGTCTTGGCTCCCTGAACATCGCTCCCAGTTCTTGGGAACCCTGAGTCCAAATGTGCCTGCCTCACGGATCAGCCTACCCTCTCATGGACCGGTTTCCTGCCTCGGGGGAAGGCACACACAAGGATTCATTTGTTCAATAAACTTTTATTGTGTGCAGAAACTGTGCAGAAATAAACTTGGCTAAGAGTCTGATCCTGTCCTCAAACAGGTTGTAATCTAGCAGGGGAGACAGGCTGTGTTAAACAGGAAGCAAACGGGAGAGGAGCATGGTCTGAGGGACCTCCACCCCCCCAAAAAAGGTTTTCTCAAAGAGGTGATCATCTGTGGGGCCTTGAAAGAAGTATAGGCCTTTGCCAAATAGAGCTACTTCAGGGAGTGGGAAGAGCATGGTGAAAGACATTGGGGGCCAGCTGCTTCAGGAACAGTGAGAGTAGCTCGATGTTTTCGAAAGGTACGTGTGTGGAGAAAGTGATAAAGTGAGGGAGAGAAGCAACAAAGGTAGTTGGCTGGAGTGTTTCCACAGGCCAGTAAAGATTTTAGGTGGGGGGGATTAACATTTTAAATATGTATGCATTGGGGTACCTGGGTGGCTCAGTCTGTTAAGCATCTAACTCTTGATTTCGGCTCAGGTCACGATCTGGGGGTCATGAGACTGACCCTTGCCTCAGGCTACAAGCTGAGCATGAGACCTGCTTCAGATTCTCTCTCTCTCTCTCTCTCTCTCTCTGCCCCTCCCCTGCACACGCATGCACTCCCTCCTTCTCAAAAAAAGTAATTAAACTATAATACGCACTAAAAAAATTATTCAGGCTGCTCTGTGTGGGATGGACCCTGGGGAAAGGATGTATGTAGGCAGGGAGATTAGTAAGAACACTGTATCAATGGGAGAGACAGAGCTACGCAGGACTGGACTGGGACAGTGCCAGTGGGGATGGAGAGGACAAAGCATCCCAGAAATATTCAGGAGGCAAATCAGCAGAACTAAATGTGAGGAGAGATGAGTCTGGGAGAAAGCTCAGGTTTTGTGGCATCAGAACTGGGTGAATGTTGGGACTTCACTGTGATAGGAACGCAGGACAGAAACAGATTGGAAAAAGGTCGGTCTGGCTTTTGAGGGGCCTGTAGGGGGCAGACAGCCTGAAAAGACCTGCGGATGGACGGCCCTCCTGATGTGGACTTCCAGGCAGAGCTCTGAGCTGCAGAGTAAGAGAGGTCATCAGTGGTGAGGAGGGCAGGGGGCGGGGGGGGGGCGGGGTTTAAAGCCATAGGAAGAAATGGCCCATGCCCGGAAGAGGTGCTCATCGGCAGGTTGCCCTGAGGGACTCCCAGTAAGGGCCCTTGGAAGTCAGGTCAGACCTATTTTTTGCACAGAAAAGATTTAGGAGAGAGACCTGTGAAACCACCACATTTAGGATACGGGTCAAAATAGGGAGGCCCGGAAAAGGGCAGAGAAAGTGGGAGAAAAGCCTGGAGGAAGTGAGAGGGAAGGTTACAGGGGCAAGGGAGACTGGCCGCTGGCCTCGACTCCCAACGTCTTCCTGCAAACTGGGCCAGGATAGGATGGGGGGGGGGGGGGGGGTTAGGACAGGGGGCGGGGACAAGGGACCTGAGATTGCCCCTCCCGCCGCGGGGAGGAGCCATTCCTCTTCCTTCGCCGCTTCTGCCCCCACCCCCTCTGTCCCGGAAGTGGTCCTTCTCTGGCTCCGGGTGCCGGGAGACGAAGCTCCGCGTTCCCGGAAGTAACCCGCCGGCGGCGCGCCTGGCCCGGGGCAGTGCTCGCTCCAGCCGGGGCGCTGCAGCCGCGCCCGGGTCCGGGCGTCGCCATGACCAGCGAACTGGATATCTTCGTGGGGAACACGACGCTCATCGACGAGGACGTGTATCGCCTCTGGCTGGACGGTTACTCGGGTGTGTGGGGGGCCGTCTACGGAGCGGCCCAGAAGGGGCGGTTGTTTGGGCTGGGAGAGGGGGCGGAGCCAGGACTCGGGCGTCCTATGGGGAGGTGGGCGGAGAGAGTAAGGGATGTGTGGGAGTTGGAGCTGGGATCCCCGGAGGGTCTGTGGGTTCGGCCGAGCCGGTCCTAATGCTAGCTCCGACTCCCTAGTGAGCGACGCGGTGTCCCTGAGGGTGCGCTCGGGAATCTTGGAGCAGACGGGCGCGACGGCAGCGGTGCTCCAGAGTGACACCATGGACCACTACCGTACTTTCCACATGCTCGAGCGCCTGCTGCACGCGCCGCCCAAGCTGTTGCACCAGCTCATCTTCCAGATCCCGCCGTCCCGACAGGCGTTGCTCATCGAGAGGTGGGGACGCCCACCAGTCTGACCTATTTTGCAAGTCGCAACTGAGGCCCGGGCCGGGATGGAAAGTTGTGAGCAGGAGGGGCCACACTTAGGCGCTGCCAGACCCCCTTTCCCCTCCTATATGGAAAGTCAGTGGTGTCCTCTGCCTCCACGCAGGTACTATGCCTTTGATGAGGCCTTTGTGCGGGAGGTCCTGGGCAAGAAGCTGTCCAAGGGCACCAAGAAAGACCTGGATGACATCAGCACCAAAACAGGCATCACCCTCAAGAGCTGCCGGAGACAAGTGGGCACTGCCCCCCCCCCCCCCCCACCGCTCCCTAACACAACATCCCATGTCCAGTCTGCCCCTTCACTCCGTCTGTTTGGTCACTGCCCCAGCGCCTTTCTCCTTCCCCACCTCTGGTTGTGGCAAGGGCTTCCTACCCAGTCTCCTCTCGCATCTTTTTGCAACTTCCAAACCATCTCCTACACTCTGCGGGAGCTATTCTTTCAGAAGCTCAGATCTGAGCGTAGCTTTCCCCTCCTCATAAACTTTAATTGGCTCCCACTCCATCCTGGATAGTGGCCATACTCTTCGGCCTTGACCTTCTTACTCTCGTGTGATCTGGTCCCTGCCAACCCTTCTTGGCTTACATTTTTCCAGCCGGTGGCTTTCTTGCTCATGCTCCTCCTACTTCCAGGGTACTATTCTTGGCCTTGTCTCCCCCTTGAAGTACAAAGCAGGGGGATTAGATGCCGCCTCCTCCACAAGCCTTTCTGGCGGTACAGGGAGAAGTAACCCTTCTTCTGGCCTTTAGTATCTTTTCTCTGTGTCTCTTGTTCGCTCCCTCTGTGCAGTTTAGCATTTGTTCATTTTTTTACTTCCTGGACCTTAGCCAAGAGGGTCAGTTTCAGCACAACTCCTGGAGAACTGGAGAGCATGATGCTAAAATAGGGGGAATTCAGAGGTAGGAGTGAGGAAACATTTATCCAAGGCAACGTGGTTGAATGGACAACAGGTATTAACAATTAATAGTTTACTGAAGAATACCACAGGCTGTGTCGGCCTCCGCTGACTGGATAGATGGACAGATGAGGGAGGGATGTTCAATCGGTTTATTGGGTGACCAGCCTCTGACCAGTCCTCCCTCCTCCCCTAACTGCCCTACAGTTTGACAACTTTAAGCGAGTCTTCAAGGTGGTGGAGGAAATGCGGGGCTCCCTGGTGGACAACATTCAGCAACACTTTCTCCTTTCTGACCGGTTGGCCAGGTGAGGGGCTGGGCAAGGAGCCAGCCGTCTCCCCTTCCTGCACACTCTCCTTGGGCCATGAGGCGGCTCTACCTTCCCCACCCCAACCCACTTGATCTTCTGGCTGTATTGGGGATGATTATCCTACTTTTAGTCTGTGCTTTAGATCAGATTGGCCTGGTTTCAAATCCCAGCCTGGCCACTTACCAGTGGGGTTGTTGTGAGCTATGCTACATATGAAGTCCATGGTGCCACCCCTGGGGCTTAGGGAGTACCCAGTAAATCGCAATTCACCCTCGTGGTCTCCCTCTGTATCCCTTAGCAGACCTGGGCTGAAACTTTCTCTTTAGGCAGGTGAGGAAGCCCAGGGAGAAGGGACTTTAACTTGTCACATAGTGAGTTGGGGCAGAGATAGGCCAGAACTCCAATGCCCAGCCAGTGCTGCAGGTGGGAGCTGCTTGCTAAAAAGGAATCTCAAACCCTGACAGGCCCCCTCTCCCCTCCCTCCAGGGACTATGCGGCCATTGTCTTCTTTGCCAACAACCGCTTTGAGACGGGGAAGAAAAAACTGCAGTATCTGAGCTTTGGTGACTTTGCCTTCTGTGCTGAGCTCATGATCCAGAACTGGACCCTCGGAGCCGTCGGTGAGGCCCCCGCTGACCTTGGTGCCCAGATACCTCCCCACCTTCTCAGGGCCTGGCTCGCCACCAGCAGTTTCTCCTGCGGGCCCCAGTCTCCGGCATCCTTTCTCTTCAGTGTCCCCACCGCAGCCACCTCTGGACACAGTCCAGTGTCCCCATGCACACCTTGTCTGCAGACAAAGGGCCTGCTACTTCTCTGCGGCCTGGGACAAATCACTCCACCTTTCTGACACTTCCTCTTCGTGGGGTTCGCTGAGGTGGTGGGTGTGGAAGGCTCAGGAGGTCCCTGGAGGGGTTTTTACCCCCTGCCCCAACTCCCTTGCTGGGCCTCCTCCAGACTCCCAGGTGGCTGACATGGATGTGGATTTAGACAAGGAGTTTCTCCAAGACTTGAAGGAGCTCAAGATGCTTGTGGCTGACAAAGACCTCCTGGACCTGCATAAGAGGTGACCCTGGGGAGTCCACAGGGTGGGACCCGAGTGGGGGCCCAGGCGGCTCTGGGCTTACCCTATCTCCCTACAGCCTGGTGTGCACTGCCCTCCGGGGGAAGCTTGGTGTCTTCTCTGAGATGGAAGCCAACTTCAAGGTCTGTGGCCCAACCCAGCCTCTGTCCTTTGGGCATCGTCGGCCTCAGTGCACTGTCCCCATTGGGCAACTCTGCTCATGCCGGACATTGACCGGCAGGTAGTCGGCCGCCCCTTCCACCCACCTGGGAGGGGAAAGTCAGCTCCTAGACATTGGGGAGTTATTTGATTGAGGGAGGTGGATAGATTTGGGAAGGGCCCTACCCCTCCTCCAGCCTCTGGGCTCAGCCTCCAGGCTCTGGGACAGAGGGCAGAACTCCCAGGCTCCTTGCCCCACAGAACCTGTCCCGGGGGCTGGTGAACGTGGCCGCCAAGCTGACCCACAATAAGGATGTCAGAGACCTGTTTGTGGACCTCGTGGAGAAGGTGAGCTGTCCTGCTTGCCGTCCTCTGATTCCCTAACCTGGCCTGTCCCTGGGCTGTACCAATCCTAGATGTTTCCTTGGGCCCACAGTTTGTGGAACCCTGCCGTTCTGACCACTGGCCACTGAATGATGTGCGGCTCTTCCTGAATCAGTATTCGGCATCCGTCCACTCCCTGGATGGTTTCCGGTGAGAGACCCCAGGCCTCCTTTCCAGCTTGTCCTTGCCGTAGCCAGCCTTCTGCCAGGGCCTAGCCCTCCTGCAGACTCAGGGTTCTCTGTTCTGTCCTAGGGGTGGAAGTCTCTCTGTGGGCTCCACCTCTTAGAAGCTGTGATCTGACCTTGGGTAGGTTCCTTAAGCTCTCCATGTCTCCGTTTCCCCCATAGAACCTGGAGATGGTGATGATAACGATCATAAGAATATTATGAGGCGTGAAGGGGCACTTAGGCACAGGAAGCTCTCAGAGCAGTGCTCAGAAGCAGTAGGGATTCAGTAGAAGGCAGCCGTCACTGTTACTGTTATCATTACAGGCACCAGGCCCTCTGGGACCGCTACATGGGCACCCTCCGTGGCTGCCTCCTGCGCCTCTATCATGACTGAGGTCCCCTCCCGCCACCCTGCCCCCACTGACAATAAAGTTGCCATGACTTCGGAAGAGCCTGTGCATGGGAGTGTGCGTAGGTGTGCACGCATCTGTCTCTAAGGGTCAGGTGAACGTGTACACGGCTGTACGTGTCCGTGGGCCCCACAGAGACCAGGATGGGTCAGCGCACGGTGTCGGTGCCCTCCCCACCCATTTCCGTACCCCAGCTGAGTACGCTTGGAAGCCAGGGAGCTTATCTTGGTTTATTCAAGCCGTAGCAAGATGAAGAGGACGGGCAAAAGCCTTGGGTAGGGCTGGCGAGGAGACAGCTGGCATAGCAGGACAGAGCTGAGGGTCAGTCGCGCAGGCTCAGGGAGGGCAGAACACTGGGCGCTTCTTCGCTGGTTGGTCCACACGGGCAGTGAGCGGGTACTTGGTGATGCCACAGGTGTTATTCCCTCGGTACAGCCGGAAATAGCCCTGGGAAGTTAAGGGGACCTCAGGGCCAGAAGGTAGGGGGAGGCCTACCCTGCCTCGTCCCCTGAGTAGGTCTCCTTCTCACCTTCTCACCCCATTTGGTGCCCCAGGAGTTCTTCAGGATCCAGAACGGGATTGAGCGGCGAGATTGAGGCTGGGCTCCGGCTGCCCCTGCCCGCCTGTCCGCCACTGACTCGCTCTTCCCAAAGCCCACAAGCAGGACAGAGTGGTCCACGAGGAAAGGGTCACAGGAGGTGGGCGTGGCCTCGATCACACCCTTCTTGTATAGCTGCAGCGGCAGAGGGGCTGAGTCTGAGGCCACCTCCCCTAGATGCCTCTCCCCACCCCCACCCCCATTCTAGATCCTGTCCCACCTTCAGGAGCTTCATATTGATGGTCACGGTGATGGGGCCTTGGGTGGCCAGGTACCAGGCGATTTCTGGGGGTGGAAGGTGCCATTAGGCCTTGCTTGCTCTGTGCCCTTTGTTCTTGGCTCGTGGTTCTACCTCCCGTCCCCACCCTCCACCTCTCTGTCCCTCCATCTCTGTCTGTAGCCCAGTCTGTTTGTCTCTATCCTGGTCTGTCTGTCCCTGTCCTTCTCCCCCCATGCCTGCCCTTGTCTCCCCTCTGCCCGCACTCTGCTCGTTGTCCGGCAGCATGATGAAATCCTGGATCCAGGCCACCTTCTTATGCTTCTTGGCCAGGCACCGGTGGGGTTTGACCTGCCCTTGGAATGGGTAGTCCTTTTCGCTGGCCAGCCCACCTGGAGATAAGCAAGGCCAGGGAGGAGGCTCAGCTCCTGAATGTTGCTCCCCCCTCCCCCCTCCCCCCACCTCCACCACAGCTGCCCGGAGAGGCAGGGCACTCACTGTTGTTGAGGACGGTTATGAACGCATCCCAGACGAAGCCACCCCTGCAGCCATCCCCACAGCGGCCACAGTCGAGCAGCTCTGGTGCAAGAAGGGACAATGGGGGTTGACTATGCCCTGGCCCCCCGCACCTCCCTCTCCCCCGTCACTTGCCCCACTCTGTCAGCCATACCCTGCACGGAGAGTTCTACGGACTGGCGGTATTTGATGCCCCACAGGGCCTCGATGTTGCCTGCCGCTGCCATGGCCCAGCAACAGCTGCAGCTTTCCTGCACGAGGAGGGCAGGAGAAGAGATTTCTGGGCCTTGCCCCGCCGTCCCTCCACCCCCAGGGCTGGACTAGGCCGGACTGGGGCAGGTACCTGCTTCTTGACGGATGAGATGACTCCATCCAACTTCCGCCAGTCACAGGTTGGGGGCACTGACTCCCCCCACTCTTCAGACCCTACCTCTCTGCCCACTTTGGGAGCCTCTCCATCCATCCTCCGATGCCCGTAGAGCCGGCCAAACTCCTCCTCTGGGGGTATAGACAGGACCACCAGGGTCACAACTTAGACCCCTTCTCCCCCACATCCTGCCTCGCATACTCCCAACCATCCACATCCTCGGTTATTTGAGTCCCCATAATACCCTGGGAGACCGGCGTGGATGTCGAGGCCCGGGGAGCAGCCAGATTTCTTCCTAGGATGCATCCCCGTGCACTTGCTGCCTTGCCCCTGAACTGGGCTGGGGCCCAGACCTGACCCTGCTCTCTGTGACTTGGGGCAAGCAACCAGGCCTCTGGCCCTCAGGGTTCCTCTCTGGGAAATGAAAGCTGAACATCTGCCCTGTCCATCTGCCAGTATCCCTGGAGAAGTCACTGCTTCCCCACCTACCACCTAGGGTCCAGGAAGTGTCCATTACCTGTGAGGTCACTGAATGGAGTCACCCCAAACTCGGCTGTGCCTAAGTCTTCCTCCTCCAGCTGCTGAGCCTGGGCCAGGTTGTGTGCAAAGATGTCCAGGCGACGAGCATACTCTGGACCAAAAGAGGGTTGTCTTAAGCTGCCTCCTAAGCCCCCGTGGGCAGGAAGTGGCCGCTGGCTGGGCATCCTACCACCCACACTCACCCAGGTGAGCGTTCACTCTTCTCTTGTGGCCGCTGCAGGCCAAGGAAGTGGCTCTCCAGCCTGTCTAGGGTTGGGTTTTCCCCAGAGGCAGCAAGGGGGACATCTCTGCCCACCCACGGAGAAGATAAGTGAAGGGTCTGAAGAAAGGCAGAGTGACTCAGAAAGGAAAGGTGGGTGATCAGAGACTGGCTTCCTGCCAGGTTACATTCTCCACCTTCAATTCACACCTCTGATTGTAGGTTCGGAGCTGAAATGTGATGAAGGTGGGGAAGGAGTGGGGGTTCAGGCCCGTGGCATGGGCAGCTTGGCCTGAGAGGTGTCCACAGGCCACTCCCCTGTGGAAGATGAGACCCAGAGAGGGCAGGGGCAGGGCTGCGACCTCACGTGCATGGAGAGTGAGTTCCCAGCTTGGTGTTTCTGAGTGAACTCACGGCAGCAGTCAGCCCGCTGCCTGGAGGCAGAGGAAAAGTGGCTGTGGAGGCAAGGGATCCTCTCCGTCCAGGGCAGACCCCCCACAGCTGCTGCCTGCCCTCCAAGTTCATAGCAAAGAATGATTAGGAATGATTGTACGTTTAGGAAACCGGGGAGTGCACCCCCAGCCATGCCACTGTCCTGCTGAGTGCCTTTGGCCAAGCCGATTCCCCACCCTGAATCTTGATTTCCTCATCTATTAAATGGGAGAAGGGGGTTGGGCCAGAGATGTACATGCCCCGTGATACCTTCTGGGTTTGAGTAACTCCGGTTGTACTCGATCTGGAACAATGTGAAGGCCTGTTTCAGCTCCAGTGGCTGGGGTCCTGGGTCCTAGCAGGGAACCAAGGGGGTGGGGAGTGGGAGGGGAGAGCGGGTGAGGAGTCATTGCTGGGACCCCACCTCACCCCGGCCTTGCAGGGATTGGGCTGGGGATCAGCAGCTTAGCCTGCTCTGTCTCCCTGAGCATGTCAATCACTTTTCCAGCCTTAGTTGCTCCCCCCTGAGAAATGGGAATAAGGCTGTTGTTTCTGAAAGGGTGAGACCCAGGCATGGGATTTGCGGGAGGAAGGGTATGGGAAGCAGGTGGGGGGCACTTACCTGGCTCCTAAGGGAGCTCTTGATGCCTTGAGCCAGGCCGGCCATAGACAGGACCAGGAGGCAGGGAAGGTAGACAGTAATTGCCATGATGCTGCAGACAAGAGTACTGGGAGCAGGAAGCTGTGCAAACCAGGCTGGAGGGGCTGAGGGGGCGGAGCTGGAGAAACCACGAAGGGGAAACCAGGTTGGGAGGGGTGGACCCCTCCACACAGGAGCTACCTCAGACCTTCAGGCTTTTGTCCTATACAGCCCTCTGCCTGCCTGTTGCCCACTCCACCCTTCTTCTTTATTCAGCAGAGGCCCTCTGTCCACCCTGTTCTGGGCAATTCTAGGGATACAGAGGTGGATCTGTCCTTAAGGAAACAGGAATAGACAGATCCTAAGTGAGGAGTGACCGTGTACGGCCATCAGTGTCATGACGGGAAAATCCAGGGGGCTGTGGGTGCCACAGGCTCCTGACATCTGGGTCGGGGTGGAGGGCGGTCGGTGCCCCCTGGAGAAGTACTCTTGCTCATCCTGGGAAGCTCAGTCAGCTCAAGGGTCACCCTCCAAAAAGCCTTCCCTGTTGCCCTTCCTCTGATGTAACCAGCAGCCCCTTGAGCCCCTGCTGTGCCTGTGCCCGCTCGGCATCTGCCTCCCAGCCACACAAGAAGCGTCTGATACACCTGTACAGTCCTCAGCACCCAGCACAGGGCTGGGCACAGAGCAAGCTTTATGGATGTTCGTAGACCGAACAATTGGTTGTTGGCGGGTTTTGAACAGGAAAGTTCAGGCTCTAGGGTACAGTAAGCGGCAGCTACTGCCTTCTGGTCCTCATTCTTATCACAGTCTGGAGGTGGAGATGAGGGGTCTGGGTGGGCCTGAGGGGCCAGATGGGGTGCAGAAGGGGTGAGGGCAGGGGAAGTCTGTGTCCTGGAGGTCAGGAGAAGCGTTGCAGGGAGGCAACTCCGAGTGGCAGGTGCACTGAGGTCTAAGCACAAAGATGGAGGCTCAAGTCTGGCCAACTGCGCACCCAGCCATTCCCCTCCCAGCCTCGGATCCTCATCTCGCAGTGGCAGCAACAATTCCTCTGAGTGGGATGACCGTGGGGCACCTATGACCCCGGCTGGCACAGAAGAGGTGTTCAAAATGGTGGGCTCTTAATACTCTACTCTGGGGCAAAGAACCCAGAGAGTCTTGGAATCAGAGTGCCTGAGTTCAAATCCTGTCCTTCCCACTCTGGCTGTGCCTCGGCAAATTTCAGCCTCTCTCATCTGTGAAATAGGGTGATGATACCGGTACCCCTTCCCTGGCTGGGCAGGAGGATTGCATGAAATGCACGCTGGTGCCCAGAAAGGTTATATATCTTAGTAATAACTATTATTTTTATTTTTTAATGTTTATTTTTGAGAGAGAGCACAGAGGAGGGGCAGAGAGAGAGAGGGGGACAGAGGATCTGAAGCGGGCTTGGTCCTGACAGCAGCGAGCCCTATGCGGGGCTTGAACTCATGAACCGTGAGATCGTGACCTGAGCTGAAGTTGGACACGCAACTGAAAGCCACCCAGGCACCCCATTTTTTTTAAGTTTATTTATTTTTTAGATAGAGTCGGGAGGGGCAGAGAGGGAGGGAGAGAGAGAGAATTCCAAGCAGGATCCGCACGGAGCCCAATGCGGGAACTCACAAACTAAGAGATCGTGACCTGAGCCGAAGTCGGCCACTTAACCGAGCCACCCAGGTGCCCTAAGAACTATTACTTTGGTTATTTTTTAACTACCGCTTTATTGAGACATAATTCAGATGCCATAAAATTCACCCTTTTAAAGCGTACAATTCAGTGGTCTTAGTGTATTTGCATAATTGTGCAACCATCACCACCATCTGGTTTCAGAGTATTTTCATCACCCCAAAAGAAACCCATGTCCATTAGCCCTCCCTTCCCCTGGCAAACCCTAATTTGTCACCCAGATTTGTCCATTCTGGATGTCATATATATGGGACATGAGGACCTTTGTGTCTGGCTTCTTTCACCTTGTGTAGTATTTTTTCAAGATTTATCCTCGGAGCACATACCAGTACTTCATTCTTTTTTGTGGCTGAATAACATTCCATCATATTACCACATTTTGTTTATCCATTCATCAATTAATGGGCGTTAGATTGTTTCTACATTTTGGTTTTATGAATGGCGTTGCTCTGAGTGTTGTGTATAGATCTTTTCCTATGGACACAGGTTTCCAATTCCCTTGGGTATGTATATACATGGGCGTGAAAGTTCCGGGTCATGTGGTAACACTCTGAGGTCCTTCCAAACTTTTTCAAAGAGGACCACAGTGTATGAGGGTTCCAATTCCTTCGTATCCTCGCCAACACTTGTTATTGTCTGTCTTTTTGGTTTCAAAGAGATATTGTTGTTAGCGTCCTCGCCCCTGTGGCTGGGAAGGGTCTGGGGGGTGGAGGGTACACTCTTCAATGAACCCCAAGGGCTGATATCGGTACCCACGTGCCCCCGTCGGCACACCCTCTTCCTGGGCGGGGCCGCACTGGGGGCGATCGTGAGGATAAACAAGGGTGGGAAAGGGAAGGGAGGGCTCAACAGTTCCCGCACGTCTTCGGCCCCACGCGGGAGATCCCTGCACTCGCTGCCCTTTCCCGTCTGGCCCCGCCCTGAGACGTGGGCAGGACGAGGCCCCGCCCCTTCCTGGGAGCCAACTCCGCCTAAACTCCTCCCCGAAAGGCGCGCCCTGCTCGGGAGAGAAGGCCGAACCCCGAGGTGGCGGGGGAGGGCGGGGGACGCGTTTGGGTGGGAGGAGGGCCGGTAAGGCACTGGCCCCGGACCCTGGCGTCCTGTGCGCCCAAGTTCAGCCCTGCCCGCCTTCTCAGGGGCTTCCATTCATTCTGGGCCAAAAGGGAACTGCCGCCCCCGCTTCCAAACTGCTGTAGTTTCCCAGATGGGTCGTTCGGAGGAGGCGGTCCTGGAGTGAAGGGACCACCTGGCTGACAGCCCTAGAGATGGAGGCGAGAAGGGACAGACATGAACAGTTCTGGGCCTGGGAACGTCCTCAGGCGAGGGTCTGGGGACCCTGAATGAAATTTTGGTGTTTACAGAGTGACTGTCCGGGTACACGGAATAAAATTCTGGAGGGCGTAGAGTGAGGGTCCGGAAGCCCCGGGATTAGGTGGGGTCCAGGTGCCCAGGATGACTTTCTGGGAGGCGCAGAGTGTGGAGGCCCCGGCGTTTAGATGTGGGTGCACAGGATGGAATTCTAGGAGCCCAGATTAGGATCCAGGTGCACAGGATGACATTCTGGGGTGCGCAAAGTGAGGGCCTGGGGGTTCCCCTGGTTGGGTCTGGGGGCCTGGCATCAAGGCCATGCCCCCAGGATCGGGCGCTAGGGGGACCCTGGCCCTGTGCCGGGAGGCGGCTCCGGGCAGCGCCGCGGGGGACCGGGTGGGGGCCTGCGGCTGGCCGGGGGCGGAGAAGCGGGGGGTCGGGGTCCCTCCCCCTGGCGCGGGCTCAGGAATCCGCCGAGGGGCGGGCGGAGGCGCCGGGGTGGGCCGCGCCGCGGCGGGCGGGCGGGCGGGCGGGGGGCGCTTCCTGGGGCCGCGCGTCCAGGGAGCTGCGGCGTCCGCCCGTCCGTCTGCCCTCAGGCACTGCCCGAACCAGCCGAGCCTCCGGAGACCCGGGCCGCGGGGGCGTCGCGGGCTCAAGTGAGTGGCCGTCCGTGGGGGGAGGGCGCGAGCCGGAGTCTCGGCCGAGTCGGCGTCAGCGCCAGCGCAGAGCCGAGAGGCCCGCGCTCCTCGGCCCGCGCCACAGGGGGACCGGGCGGGGGCGGGGTGGCCCCGGGGCGGGTGGGCCCCGAACCCCGGCCTGCGGGAGGAGTGGGCCCGCGGCCCTGGGAAGCTCCGGGGCCCCAAGCACAGTTCCGAGCGGGAGGCGGCTCGGGCCAGGGCTCGGAGTCCCGGTACAGGGAATGGGGGGTGCGTGGCAGAAGTTCCCTAATCACCTCCCACCCCACCCCCTCGCCCACCACCTCCCAGCCCCAGGATGCTCCCCTTCGCCTCCTGCCTCCCCGGCTCTCTACTGCTCTGGGCGCTGCTGCTGTTGCTTTTGGGGGCAGCATCTCCCCAGGATTCGGAGGAGCCGGACAGCTACACGGTGGGGACCGTGGGGCCACTGGCCTGGGATGGGCTGGGTAGGGACACAGAGACCAGGATCCTGGGGTGGCTGCTGCTGGGGACGATTCTCCCCTCCCCTGGTTGGTGAAGCGGCTGGGGGGCCATTGTTTGGAGCAGGCTGGGAGGGTGGCCAGGCTCAGGCCCTGATCTTGGCCTGGTCGTTTGAAGGGGACTGGGAAGGACTACTGGCCATCTCTGGTCCCTTTGTAGGAATGCACAGATGGCTATGAGTGGGACCCCGACAGCCAGCACTGCCGGGGTGAGTGCGCCTGGGGGACGGACCCATCCCCAGGAACTGGGAAGGGGATTGCGCCTCAGCTCCGAGAGCAGCACTGGGAGCCCGATGACCTGTCCTCTGCCCAGCTTGGCTTGGCGGAAGCCAGCTCTGATTCCCTGGGGGCCAGCTCAGTTAGGGGTGGAGAAGCCATGCAGGCCCCTCCCTCTCAGAGAAACTCAGGACACCCTGCCCCCACCCCTCAGTAGGCAGGAGAACAAACAGGGCACTGCCCAGAGGAGTTGGGTCCTGGCACCTCTAATCACTCTTCTATGTAGCTTTGTCCCATCATGTCCTGGGAGGGCAGTGTCTGTGGGGTGGGTGAGGAGGCCTGCACATCACTCTTGGGCTGAGCCAGGGCCAGGGCTTTGGGGAGGGATAGAGACCCTCTTGGGGGAAGAGAATGGGGGGTGGGGTGGGGGGACTATGGGAACAGCCACCCCGCCCCACCATCAGCCCTGGCAGGCTTGGGGAAGGGTCCTGGGCAAGCACCTTTAGCTTGTTGAATAGAGAGGGAAGGCCTTGCCTGGGTCGCACAGCTTATAGAAGGCCAAGCTGGGCTCCTGCCTGCCACCCACCCCACAGCCAGCCCAGGAGACTGGCTGTGCCCAGCAGGCCCCTCTCTACAGATGTCAACGAGTGCCTGACCATCCCCGAGGCCTGCAAGGGGGAGATGAAATGCATCAACCACTATGGGGGCTACCTGTGCCTGCCCCGCTCAGCCGCTGTCATCAATGACCTTCACGGCGAGGGACCACCACCACCAGTGCCCCCTGCTGAACATCCCAACCCCTGCCTACCAGGCTATGAACCTGATGAGCAAGAGCGCTGTGTGGGTGAGTGAGGGTCACCCTGACTCGGGGACTTCCAGTCCTCCTACCAAGCATCTGTCACTGCATCTTAAAAACTCAGACCTCAGTTCCTCCCTTGCTCGAAAGCCTCTTCAGGGCTACTGGGATGCCATCCAGATCCTCGCTTTGTGTGGGGCCTGCCACACGTGGCCCCTGCTCCTGTCCCACTGCTCCAGCCAGCATCTGGAGCCCCCTCCCCGATTGCTGGACACACACTGCAAGAGCTCTGCTTCTCAGCTTCTGTCTTCTACCCTCTTCCTGATCTGGACCCCGCTTCTGGGTGCCACGGGCTTTGGAGGAAGGCCCTGGAATCAGTGTTCCTGGGAGTATGGGCAGGGCCTTACCTCCTAATGCCCCTCTGGCATGGGAATGTCACAGGTGAGGGGTGCCCTTCCTGTTGGCTCCCAGGCTGACGGACTGTTGAGTCGAATCCGTGAGCTCCTTTTTTGAGAGTTCTGGTTTAACTCACACACCCCGTGAGTGGTACCTGACCCGTGTCTTCCCGTGTTGAGGTATCTGTCATGGTGGGTGGTGCATGGGCTCCCAAGTGGGGGCTGAATGGTGTCTCCTGCAGACGTGGACGAGTGTGCCCAGGCCCTGCATGACTGCCGCCCCAGCCAGGAGTGCCATAACCTACCTGGCTCCTACCAGTGCACCTGCCCCGATGGCTACCGAAAGATCGGGCCCGAATGTGTAGGTGAGTCCGGGGAATAGACCCTCTAGTCTCTGCCTTGTGCCCTTGGCCTGGCTCTCACCTTGCACCTGTTCTGGCCCACCGTCAGGCTTTGCCCCAGTCCCCCGCCACCTCTGCCTTCCTGTCGCCAGTCACAGGACCGTGAGGGTATATGTCTGAGTCCTGGCTGACCTGGCCCAACCCAGCCCCCGCCCCCGGCCCCAGGCAAGACTGTGGGCGGTGAGGGGGTGCCTCGGTGGCTCAGTCGGTTAAGCATCCAACTCTGGCTCAGGTCACGGTCTCACGGTTTGTGAGATCAAGCCTCGCGTCAGGCTGTCAGCACGGAGCCCACTTGGGTTCATCTGCCCCCCTCTCTCTGTCCTTCCCCAACTTGCGCACTCTCTCTCTCAAAAAAAAAAAAAGACTATCAGTGGTGAGGCCTCGAGGCCCGCGTGACTTGTGCCCTCTGCGCTCTTTCCTCTTCCTCCACCGCAGATATCGACGAGTGCCGTTACCGCTACTGCCAGCACCGCTGTGTCAACCTGCCCGGCTCCTTTCGCTGCCAGTGCGAGCCGGGATTCCAGCTGGGGCCCAACAACCGCTCCTGTGTAGGTGAGGCTGGGCCGGGCCGAGCCAGCTCCTGGATCCTGGGCAGGGTGGTACGGGGCAGAGGAGCTCTCTTTCTGAGCGGCCTAGGTAAAGCGGGCTGCTTCCTGGCTTTCACCCCTCCCATTTTGCCCTGCACTTGCAGATGTGAACGAATGCGACATGGGGGCTCCGTGTGAGCAGCGCTGCTTCAATTCCTATGGGACCTTCCTGTGTCGCTGCCACCAGGGCTACGAGCTGCATCGGGATGGCTTTTCCTGCAATGGTGAGAGCTCCGCATCGACCACCTGTGCCTCTGTTGCTGTCCCGGGTCCCGCGCCATGCCGTGTTTTCTGCCACACGGTCGGTGGTCCTTTGGACGCCTCCGGGTCACATCCGTTCTGCCCTCGTGTACCTCCTGTGTATTCCACCCTGGGGCTGATCGTAGGGCACCTGCAGACCCGCCCACCAGGACTCCCAGCTGGGGCGGGAAGGCCCAGAGGGGAGCAGCAGGAAGCACGGAAGCTCAAGCTCGGCGGGGAGACCCACAAAGGACGTGGGTCCTCCCCTCTTTGCGGGTCAGGTTGCCCTGCATTCGAATCCTGGACTAGGGCAAGCCACTCTTTTGAGCCCATTACTTCTGTAAAATGGGGTTGTCTTGAGGATTATGTGGGGAGTGACAAGACAGGCTTCATCAAGTTCCAAGCCACAACGTGGTTTTGTGTTTTTTTTTTTTTAAGTGTATTTATTCATTTTGAGAGAGACAGAGACAGAGCGAGTTGGGGGAGGGGCGGAGAGAGAGAGAGAGACAGAGAGTCCCAAGCAGGCTCTGAACTGGCAGTCCAGAGTCCGACACGGGGCTCGATCCCACGAACCGTGAGATCATGACCTGAGCCGAAACCAAGAGTCGGATGCTTAACTGACTGAGCCCCCCAGGCGCCCCCCCAGGCCACGACGTTTTAAGGCGAACTATCATTTATTGAGAACCTTGCCTGTGCAGTGCATTTCCTGTACATACTTGGCCACATTTAATCCTGCCAACAACCCTTTGATGTAAGTATGAATGTTTCCTTCCTCTGCAAAACGAGCATGGGAATATCTCCCCTGAGCTTTAGTGGGAGGATTGTTAAAAAAAAAAAAAAGTAAGCATAACATCCTTCAAACAAAGAGAGGTTACGTGACTTGCCCAGGGTCATACAGCTAGGGTAAGATGGCACCAGGGTTCCGCTCCGGACTTCTCACTCCCTGTCAGCTGGCCATGTACCCTGTTTATGTCCTGCTTTGCTGCTGTGTAAGGCCCCACTGATACCCGGCTCGGTGCTGGGCATCATGAGGAGGGCCAGAGCAGAAAACCTGGCTCCTGCCTGTGCAGCTCGCAGTTGGCGGGACGGGACTGTATGCTTAGGCTGACTGTGGGTTGCAGGAATTGGGCGAGTTGCCAAACCTATAGATTCCCAGTGCTGTCGTTTAGCATCGCCTTGCGGTGCTGGGGCAGAGAGGCCTGTGGGCTGGGCGGTCTGGGCAGATGTTTCTTTGAATCCTCTGTCCCCTTACTGAGCTTTGCTAGGCTGGTCTCACCCCCCTCTGTCTTTCCACACTGAGCCTGACATCGGGCCGGGGCTCTCTCCGTAACCGGTTGTCCGTGGGACCGGATCGAGAGGATTGCCCTTGGCCCAGAGCCCTCCTCCCCACTCTCCCTCAGATATCGATGAGTGCAGCTACTCCAGTTACCTCTGCCAGTACCGCTGTGTCAACGAACCCGGCCGCTTCTCCTGTCATTGCCCGCAGGGCTACCAGCTTCTGGCCACGCGTCTCTGCCAGGGTACGGGCTGCCCCGGTGGGGCGGGCAGGGTGGTATCGGGGGCTGGTGGCCTGACGTCTGGGTTCCAGCCCCTTTCCCCTGACACAGACATTGATGAGTGCGAGTCGGGCACACACCAGTGCTCTGAGGCCCAAACCTGTGTCAACTTCCACGGGGGCTACCGCTGCGTGGACACCAACCGCTGCGTGGAGCCCTACGTCCAGGTGTCGGACAAGTGAGTCCACTCGCACAGCTCCCCCCTGCCCCAGAAACTGCAACGCTCAGAGGCCTCTGCTATTCTGCCTGGCTAGAGCCTCGAGGGCCGATGGGAGTTGTAGTCCGTCATGGCTAAACCATGCATGCTGTTCTAGCAGGAGCGGGAGGATCCTTTGGGGATCCCCATTTATTATTATTTTTTTAATATTTACTTTTGAGACAGAGCGCGCGAGAGCATGAGCGGGGAGGGGCAGAGAGAGAGGGAGACACAGAATCGGAAGCAGGCTCCAGGCTCCGAGCTGTCGGCACAGAGCCCGATGCGGGGCTCGAACTCACAAACCGTGAGATCGTGACCTGAGCTGAAGTCGGACACTTAACCGGCTGAGCCACCCAGGCGCCCCTGGGGATCCCTATTTCTAGGGGTGGGGCCAAACCTGGGGTATGGGCTAGGACCTCATTCATGTCCTCGTCTCCGGGTCTCTAGTCGCTGCCTCTGTCCGGCCTCCAACCCCCTGTGCCGGGAGCAGCCCTCGTCCATCGTACACCGCTACATGAGCATCACCTCGGAGCGGAGCGTGCCCGCCGATGTGTTCCAGATCCAAGCGACCTCTGTCTACCCTGGCGCCTACAATGCCTTTCAGATCCGTGCGGGAAACTCGCAGGGGGACTTCTACATTAGGGTAAGGCTTTCCCCTAACTCCACCCTTCAACTGATATGCATAATCCAAAATTGAATTCCAGGAAACCCTAAGCGGGAGACTCGGCTTTATCACCATGTCCCGCCTCTTCTTTCAAAGCCCCGCCCCCTGGGAGGTGCAATTTCTGTAGAAAGGTAGGGGTATTCTAAACTCCCTTGGCACAAACTGCAGGTTGTTAAATACAGTTCTAACGGGGCCTTCGGACGCTGGGGTTTGAGTCCCTGCACCGGCTTCCATATCTGGCCTCAAATTTCTTCACCTTTAGAACAAGGCACTGGCATGAGAGGCCAGCCCAGGTGACAGATGCAGCGGAGTCTGAGGAAGGCAAACCGATGAAGCTGGGCCTTGGAGAGAGAGGCAGTGGGGGTTGGTGCGGGGGCCTGCGGTACAAGAGTCCAGCTCTCTGCCTGTGGAACCATAGGAGGGAGGGGTCCTGGTGTGACTGACAACAAGAGGGGTCCAAGGGTTTATCGGATATCAGTTGTTTTCTCTTTCCCAAACTGAATGCTCTGAAGGGAAGTCGGCCTCCTCCAGGTCACCAAAGGCCCCACCACTCCCAAGAGTCTCCCACCCTCACCTTGAATCATCAGTTGACCCCGGTTAGACAAAAGAACTAGATGGGAAAGGTGGGAAGAATACCAGTGGTGGATCGCTCTCTCTCTCTTTTTTATTTATTATGAGGGAGATGGCATGAGCAGGGGAAAGGCAGAGAGAGAGAGAGAGAGGGAAAGAGAGAGAATCCTAAGCAGGCCCCGCGCTGTCTTCGTGAAGCCCAATGCAGGGCTCGAACCCACGAACCGTGAGTTCACAACTTGAGCCAAAACCAAGAGTCAGACGCTTAAACCACCGAGCCACCCCGGCGCCCCACCAGTGGGAGATCTCTGAGGGCAGGAGCCTGGGGGCACGAGAGAGGAGATGTCAAGGGTGTCACAGAGCCAGATGAGGGCCTGGAGTCCCAGCCTGGCTAGGGCTTTCTACTTCAAAGCAAACTGGTTGTGGGTGCAGGAAAAGGGACAGGGAGGGGATGCCAGGGCAGGGTCTTGGCACGTAGGTTGACACAATCTGCATGTCCCCCCACCCACTGTGCCCTGCAGCAAATCAACAATGTCAGCGCCATGCTGGTCCTCGCCCGGCCTGTGACAGGCCCCCGGGAGTACGTGCTGGACCTCGAGATGGTCACCATGAACTCCCTCATGAGCTACCGGGCCAGCTCTGTACTGAGACTCACCGTCTTCGTGGGGGCCTACACTTTCTGAGGTGTGGGTGGGGAGCCCTCAGGGAGGGAGAGGTTTCCTGTAGCCGAAGAGCCGGGGGCTCAGGGATGACTGTGTTCGGCTAAAAGGGAAGATGCTGTTGTGAAGAGTAGAAAGAGAAAGGCAATAAAGGGAGAAAGAAGGAGTCCTGGTGGCTGAGGGGGGTGGGTCACATTGTAGTGAACCCCAGACCGGGGAAGGGACCAGGCTGTGGGAGGAGGGTCCACCACCCACAGGGGGGGTGTCTCTATTCAGGCTGAGAGGGCCCCATGGATAAGAACCGGGAACTGCAGCCCCAAGCCAGGATTGGTCTAGGTACCACGCACACTAGAATCGCTCTGAGAAGGTAGGAGGTAATGAGGCTGCAGACTCCAGGACCCAGCCCAGAAAGTGGGGTTTGACTGGTCTGCAGGGGGCCTGGGAAACCCCACTGTAGACGATGGAAGCCTTGGGTTTCAATCCCGGCTTGGCCTCAAACTGTCAACTTGGCTCGACCCTCGTGGCTTCCCGGGCCTCTGTCTTCCAATCCATAAAATGAGGCAATCAGACTATGAGTGCTTTTCAAACTTTTCTTTTCCAAACTCCAGAACCTCTCATCGAAGGAAATTTTATTTGATCAGGGAAGTCTGATGACCTAGGACTAGATTCCAAGCTGCAGTGCCTTGCTTACTCCATCTCCCGGGTGGTCTCAGTGCTCCACCAGGGAGCCCTAGGGTCCTAAGGAGCTCAGTTTAAAAATCACCGGACCTGCTGGTCTCCCCAGTTCCTGCCTGGATATTTCACAAGGCCCCTGGGGCCTGGCACCACCCTCACAATACACAAGGCTGCAAATAGTTACACTTTTATCGTAGCCCAAAAGATTCCGATTAAAAGGCTGGCTAGCCTGTGAAGGTGGGGGCTGGAGTCGGCCTCGTGGCATGGCTCAGGTCAGGGGGCCGTGGCTGCAGTAGAGCTGGGACAAGGTCCTGCTCAGAGCGGGTCCCAGATTCCTGCACAAAGAGAGAGGCAGGTGAGGCTCAGGCCCCGGGCCGGAGCAACCCAGCCCCAGCCACTCCCTCTGGGTCCTTTTCCTTGCCGTCACCTCTGCAGTTGGCCGCACTTGATGGTGCTCAGCAGCAACTCCTGTTCCTTGGGGGTGGCACAGGCATCATAGGCGGCCAGTAGGCTGGGTGGGGGGTGGTGTTTGAGTTTTTAAAGCTTGACAACAGCGGACAGCTGGCCCACTTTGAGTGGTGAGGTCAGCATCACGGGGGACAGGCAGAAGAGGTCAGCACGGGGTAGAGGGGTCAGGACCACTGCTACACTTCCTGAGCCTGGCATTCAAGGCCCTGTTCTATCCAGCTCACGCTCCCTTCGTGCTGCTGCAAATGTTCTCCAAGTATGGCCATTCTTGGCCCAGTCTTCATGGCCCAACCCCTCCTCCAGAAGCCTTCTCTGCTGCACCAGGCAGAATGTCTCCCTCCCTTCCCTCCCTCCTCCCTCCCTCTTAGTGGCTGAGATACTGTCTGGTCCTAGCTGGCTCTGTTTTCCTTACCATCTGACGTCCACTAACTCCTCTCCGTGAACTCAGTCGGGTCTGTCCAGCCCTCGAAGAGCCAGACCCCCCTGCAAAGCACTGGTTGAGCTGGATTCCACGCAGGTAGGGCAGAGGCAGAGGACCCCTAAGAGGCTCTGTTGCAGGCCTACCTGGCAGGGGTGCTGTACCGGTCCACTATGGCCGCTGCCTTCTCCCCACTCACACCGCGCACCTGCATCAGCTGTCGGGCGAACACCTCGCGCACTGACTGGGCCTGGGACGGGGGAGGACTGTATCAGGAGTGGTCCGGGGCCGGGCCACCTGAGGCGGCGCTGGGTAGAGGCAGTACCTTGTTCTTGATGGCTCCCGCGTTGAAGTCACTGAAGGTGAGGAGTGAGCAGAGAGGATCTGGAGAGGGCCCAGGCCTTGATTCAGGGTCCCCGGAGGTTCCCCAGGGGCGACTGCGTAGGGTATGGCCCTGAGGGAAGAGGGAACTGAGGCCAGGACAGAGCTCTAGGGGACAGCCCCCAGCCAGTCCTTGCCCGATCCTAGGCCTCCGCGAGCCAGCCTGAGAAACAGAGGTTTTGCTCCCTCACCTTCCTTGGGGGAAGCCCAGGGCTCGAGGACAAATACACCCGCTCACCTGGTAGAGTCTCTGCAAGCCCCGCGTCATGAGGGCCAGGTAGGCAGCCGACTCCTTAACGTCCGCCGTCCGCTTCACAAAGAAGCCGTCGATGACCTGCGGAAGAGGAGGAGCCCACCCAAGAGAAGGAGGGGATCCTGGCGGGAGCCGTGGACCACGGGGTCCCTGCCAGCCTGGCCCTGCCCCCTCGGCTCACCTGAGTGTTGGTGACAGCCTGCAGCAGCGTGCTCTCCGGAAGGCTGAGGTTGTTCGCCGAGCAGTGCTCCTCCACCAGGTATATCCGGTGCCCCAGGCCACAGCGCTTCAGCCGGAACTGAGGAGGCAGACAGACGGGCAGGGTCAGGCCCGGATGCCCACCTGCCAGCTGTCTATCTGTCACGCTCAAAATCGTCACGGGACCCTGGGCCCACCAACCCACCTCCTCATCCTCCCTAGCGTCTCTGCCTGTCTTAGAGCGGCCTCCACCTTTGCTCGCACCGTTCTCGTTGCACGGACACCCCTTCCACCATCTCTGAATGGTGCCCGTTCTTCAAACCTCTGTTGGCCTACACGTGGCCTGACTACGCAGTTAGCCCAGCAGCCGGCACCGAGACTGAGCTGCTTCCGTCCCGCTCCTGGAGCTTTGGGTCCTATTTATCCCGGACTGCAGGGGCTGGCCGCCCGAGGGTACTCGAATACGCTCCTCAGTCCGGTCCGGTCACCCTGAGCCCCTCCCGCGTGCCTGCAGGGGCTCCACGGGTCGGATCTGGGGGCTGCCTGGGTGCACCTCTAACGGGAACTCTGCTTTGAGGCCACCCGGAAGTGCCGCAGGCTCCTCTGGGCTGAGGAGGAGCCCTAGAGCAGACAGGGAACTGGGAGCACAGTGAGGCCAGTACGGGAACCTTCTGCTCGTGGAAGCGGCCATCCATGATGCTGCTGTTCAGGTCGTCCAGCCGCTTGCGCTCCACGATGTGGTCCAGGACGAGCTCCCCAGGTCTCGCTGCCAGGAAGCCAAGAAGGGTTCTATTGGCTTGCGTGTCCCACCCCCCAACCGGGCCCGGCCTCTGCTACCTGCCCTTCCGTCCATGCCCCTTACCTGGGTCTCCGGGCTCGGTCTCCTGCGCCACCCACACGAAGTCCCCAACGTGCAGCTTGCGCACCGTGTGGGTGACACGCAGCCGCTGTAGCTCGAGGAGCAGCTCTTGCCTGTGCCCGGCCCTGGGGTTGCGAGACAAGAGGCCTAGATCAGGACGCCTGATCGTGCCGCCTCCCAGCATCCTCCCCCTCGCTTCCCCCACCCCACTCACCCCTTGGCTTCACCGATGTCCACACACAACAGCACCCTGTACTCTCCAGGCCTGAGCTCCAGTGACAGCTGCTGGGCACTCCCTTCGCTGGCGCCACTACGAGGCGGGGAGGGGGCGTTGGTGTGTCTGAGGCCAGAACACCGGTGCCAGGCAGGTTCCCCCCGACAACCCACAGTGGGTGGGCAGCTCAGCTATAGCTGACGGAGACAGGGTTGGCCTCATTTCTGGGACCCCTTTTTCTCCCCTGTCGTCCCCCTCCCCGCTCCTCCTCACAGCTCAGCGGAGGCTGCTCCTGGCTCTTCTGGCTCCGCCCCAGGGGGCTCCTCTGGTCCGAGGCCCACATTCAGTGAGCGCAGGCCCTCTGACTCAGCCAGCTTCTGGGCCAGCTCCAGACCCTCAGGGGTCAACGAGTACCTGGGAGATGGAGGAGAGGAACACAGACCTCCCTTTTTCACTCACACCTGGCAGGCTCTCCCGCCGGCCCCCAGCGAGGCTGGCCTCGCCAGCCTCGGTGACCCTGCACAAACAAGTCCAGTGGCTTCCACGCCCCTATGCTGTGTTCTTGCTCCCCGGATCAGCATCCTGTGGACCTGCCCAGGGATATTTCTCAGTCTGCAACAAGCACATCTCAGACAGACTTTCCCTCTCTCTGGAGCGCCTTTTCTGCGTCTCTCCCCACTACGTCCTGAGACGCGACAAATGCCGTGTCCTCCAGCAAAGCCTGTCTGCTCTTACAGTAACCTGTGGCACCCTCTCCTCTCGGATCCTGCTGGGACTCCAACAGTGGGGGCTCCTGGGAGCACAGTCCTCCCTCCCCCACCTATCTCAACAGCACGAGGCCTGAGATTAGCTGGGTGACTGTAGGGCCCCACTTGGAACATCATACCACATCTCCCCCCCTGCACCTCCTGTAGTTGACCCTACCTGGCTGGCTGGTGTGTCCTGAGAACCAGGTTCCTGTGGAGGAGGGAGCGGAGGGCTGGCCAGGGTCGAGCACTCCCAGGGGCCGCCTGTCCACAGGGGAGGAGACCCTTAGAAAGCTCCTGGTACTACCACACGTCCAGCTCCCTGGGCCCCAAACCACTGCTTGCTCCCAAGAAGAGAGGTCTCTGGTGGACTCGGGGTCTCATCAAGAGCCACTCGGCTCCGCCCTTTCCCATCTCAGTGCTCACCCTGGGAGTTTTCTGGGCACACCTCCGCAGAAGCTCCTCCTTGGTCAGGAAGCCATGACCACTAGGATTCTGGAACCAAGGCAGAAATGTAACCGAGGCGGGTTCAGCACTGGGGCCAGTCCAGTCGCTTCCAGGAGCCTCACGCCCCACTGCCTGACTTCCCCTGACTCCTGGGACTACCAAGCGCTCACCAGGTGTTCCCTGTAGAGCAGAAGCAGGACTGCCCGTGCTCCCGAGTGCCGAGTGGGCCGGTAGCTGCCACGGCCTCCTGCTTTGGGCTGGGCTGAAACCTGAAAGATACACAGCGGCTTTGAAGAGGAAAACCAACCAGCCATCAGAGACCGAATCCCTGGCAGGGCTGGGGTTCAGGTTCTATCTCAGCGCCTGGCTCCAGACAAGTCACGCAAGCTGCCTCTGTTTCCCTATCTGTAAAATGGCTCAGGTGATGGGCCGGCCTGTAAAAGCTGCAGCGAAACGGTGGATGGTTGGAGTGGGGGATGGGAGCAGGAGGGGGGGGGGGGTCAGGGGTGTAACTGGCCTGACCCAGCCTCAGTTGTACCATCCACTGCACAACAGAAGTAGTAAGGAAAAGCCAACAATAGCAATGCCCACGACTTACTGGGCTTGGCCCCCTGAATAGCCTGATCGTGGAACTCCTCAACTGACTCTGTTTTCATTCGGTATCTCCATCCACAGAGGACAAAACGAAGTACGAGGATAAATCATTTGCCCAAGGCCAGGCATCACTGGTGGGAGATCTGTACCCAGGCCTGATAAGTCCCCCAAGCCACAAAATCTTACTCCTGCTGTTCCCATTTTCCTTTTCACTACCCTTGCCCACTCCTCACTGGCACGGAAGAGTCCTGGGCTGTGGCAAGTGGCCCTTCTGGGGCTGGACTCTTCTCTCCAGACGGTGAACTTGGAGCCTGGTCACCTGCGGGAGCAGAAGACAGTCAACCCCACGGAATCCAACAGGTGGGAAGGTCTGAGACGCTGCCAGCTCACGTGGTAGGTGAGACAGGTGAGGCTCCGTGTGTAAGCCAGCCACTAGCCTGAGCTTAAACAGCAACTTGGACATGAGTGAGGTGCCTGAAGCTAAGGCATACCGGATGATTATGGAGACTGCTCCCGGGGGGAGACTCGGGGACCACCGACTCCTGACCCCAGCGCTCACCGCCTGATGCTCTGTGCTGCTGCAGCCGCTGATCCAGCATACGGCAGAGCCTGTCTCCGAAGTGTTGTAAGATTTTTGCTTCCTTGCCGCTGCGCAGAGGCAGTGGGTACCGCCGGAGGGAGCGCAGCGCCTGGCGGCGGTAGGGGTACGGTACTAGGTCAGGGCGGGCCTGGTTGTCTGGTTCCGCCCGCACCTGTCCCCATTAAGCCGGGACCCACCTTCTGAAACACGAATTGCGTTCGGCGCCCCCTACTGGCTGCCTCGTCCCGCCATTCGGTTAGCCAGCGTATGAAGAGCGGGTTGGGGCAAACCGGCAGCGGGCGTTTCCGGCCCATGCGGACCGGCGCTGCCATGAGCCCCAGGGCGGGTCTTCTGGCGCCTCGCGCCGACGGGAATGGGACGCCGCCAGTTCTGGAGACGGGATTCGAACACCTGACTCGAAAGGGTTAGGGCCGAACCTCTCCAATCACGTGATCCCACGCGGGGTACTAACTAGACGAGCCTTCCGCTGCGCTCCCCGCCCCTGCAGTACTCCAAGTGGTTGGTGCTGAGAGCTTTCTCTATACCCTTTCACCGCCTCGCCCCTCCCGGCCCAAACCAGCCTTCGGGGCGGGCCCCACCCAGACCCTCGGAGCCTTGACCCGCCCTTTCCTCCATCCCAGATTCAAGAGTGGGGTCCTCTTTGTGCGAGACAGGAAGGCGGACAGCGCCCCCGTGTGGCTGGGAGGGCTGGCTGGGGTGGTGCTTAACACCGAGTAACCTGAGGCTGTCAGTTTCAGTCTCACCTTTGCTGAGGAGGCTGGAGACGGGGTTTTCAGAAACGGAGAGGTGGGGGGGGGGGGGGGGGAGGGACAAATGAATACAGATATATTTGCAGGAGGGACATCTAGAAAGGGCTCCAGGGATGGAGATACAAAGGTAATGTAGGAGATGCTGAAGGACCTCCGAAGAAACGGAGGTCCTGAACTGGGAGGGAGCGGAGCATGGATGCCCAGCAGTGGGGGAGGGGCGCAAAATAGGGGACGTATTAGGAAGGCCAAAGCTAGGAGGACGGAAGGGAACAGAGAACAAGTTGAAAAGGGACAAATAGGAAATGCTAGAACTCAGGGCAGGTGTGTGGAGGGAGTCTGAGATGGGCATGTGGTTGGATTCAGGGGAACCGACTGGAGGTAAGAGCCCGGACAAGGGTGGAAGGGGAGAACATGTCGTTTTCGTGACTCATTGGAGATGAGAGACCCTCAAGGAGGTTTAGGTTTAGGCTTATGCAAAAGGAACCCAGGTTGAGAGACGAGTACAGCCGAATTCGGCTCGAGGATCTCGCCGGGAAGTTACAGCCTTCCCCAGCTGTTTTACGGAAGTATCGAGGCGCAGGTCTGGGGCCTTCGAGGAGGGGAGAGGAGGGCGCCGGAGCTCCAGGCCCGCCCCTTCAGACTCCGCCCAGCCGCGATTCTGCACGCCCTCCTCCCCCACTTCCCCCCCGCAGCTAGCTCCGAACTCCCGCCTCCCTCCCGAGGCTGCCTTATAAGGAGCCTCCATCGGGCTTTCGGTTTGGCACCACCCCCTCTAGTCTCTTGTCCTAATAAGGACATCTAGGGCATCCCGTGGCTAGGGGCGGGCGGGAGCGCGTCTCCAGGGTAACTTCGAAGTCTCTCTCCCCCACCTTGTTGCTCTTGGAAACTCCCCGAGGCTTGAGAAAAGTGGAGCCAGCCTCCTTTTCTGGCAGGGTCGTTTACGGGGCTGGGGGTCGAGCGGCGGCCTCCACCTGGGGCTCCAGGCAACTCGGCTGGTGGGCGGTGCAGCAGGATGTCTCTGACTACAATCCCCGGCATGCCCTGCGAGGGGCCCCCACTCCCGGTCGGGAAGACCGGACTTGCAACCCTTCATTTACATCCTTTATTCCAGTGATGGGATCCATGTCCCCAGTTCCCTTGTTTGCGACTCTTTATGTGTTTCTGTAGAGCTTATGGCCATTGTCATTGTTCGAGGCCAACGAAAACTCCCGTACCCTCATCCGTTTTGTTTGAAACATAGGCCCACACAAAGCTGTGTCTTAATTCTCCCGGGTATTAAGTTAGACGTAAGCCTGGCTGTCAACTCGAGAACGAGAGTCAAGTCTGGTTTAATATCTATTTCCCCTTTTCACTGTGTCTAGCACAAAATCTTTGAACTGAATTGATCGCACAAAACCGTGCCCTTCTCCCTTTATTGTTCCGTGAATTTGTCAGACATCTTTAAAAAAAAAGGACAAAGCTCTATTTTCAAAGACTTCCTTGTAGCCTTTCCCTGGTGGTTTTTTTTTTTTTCTTGTTCTAATTTAATCGAAGTTGCAGATAGCCTTTTCTCAGTATGCAAGTGGCTTTGCACATGAAGGGTGCTCAAGAAATTTTTTTATTGAAGACGCCTTACACTTTCTATTCTCCTTGCTCTAGGACTGGATTCCAGGTCAATGAATAAGTTGCTTCAATTCAGAAAAGCAAAATTTTCAGACCAGAAAGTGCCAAGATGGATCTTAGGAAACAGTTTCGCTGCGGATAAAGAGCGGCGAGGTCGACGACTCATTTTCGGGTCCCATTACCTAGAGCCGGGGCCCTTTGCTCAGCTGAGCGTTTCCTGGAAAATTGGGCCAATGGGCGCGCTCTCCGTGCCATGGCCCCGCCCCTCGTGGCTGCCTCGGACTACGTTTCCCAGCATGCAATGTGGCGCTGGGAGGCCTGCTGGCGAAAAAGACTCCGTTACCCAGCGAGCCCGAGAACGGCGCAGGACCCTTGGACTTCACTTCCCGTCGGCCCGTGGGGAGGGCGCCGGAAGCCCGCCCCGCCCCTCATTGTGCGGCTCATACTAAACGGAAGGGGCCGGGAGAGGCCGCGTTCAGTCGGATCCCGGCAGCAGCTGCAGCGGCTCTCGTCTTTTCTGACTCTCCTTGCTATCTCCCTTTCGCTTCCGGAAACATGGTGAGCAGCAGGCCATGGCGACTGAGGGGTGGTGGCTGCGAGTCGGTCTGCGCGCGGGGGAGGGAAAGGGGGAGCGACGTCGGCACCCCCTCCCCCAGCGCCCCGGGCGGGATGAGGGTCTCGGACCGAAGGGCGGGCGGCGTTGGGACGCGCGTGCGCGCCCGCGGGCGCTGGGGAGGGCTGCCTCGGACGACGCTCGCGCGCCCCCTGGACTCCCTTCCCCTCCCCCACCGCGCTGGTGCGCTCGCGCGGACACCGACTGTGGGGGAGGGGTCCGTGGCGCGCGCGCGCCCGCCCCTCGCGGAGCAGCCGGGGACGCGCGCCGAGGCAAGTCGGTTCACGGGGGCGCGCGTTCGATAGGAGCATGCGGCATCGGAACTCGGCCCGGGGGGCGGCAAAGGAAAAGCGCGCGAGCGGTCTTGGCGCGCGCACCCCACCCAAGGGCTGTTCCTGTCTCCGCGTCACCCTCCCTCGACTGGCGGGTCTGTCTCGAGAGCAGGTGGCAAGGATGTCTGCACCCAGGAGGGGCGGGGGCGTTGGGCCAATGGAGATGCGAGGGCGTCGGGGTCCAGGCACTGGCGATTGGAATTAGGGGCTTGCATCGCGCGACACGGAGCCGCGGGTTTGCACCGCGGAGACCACCGTTCTGATCCGTAGCGAGGGAGCCCACAAAGCGATCAGGGTTGTGTGCTCCGTACATCCGGCAGAGGCTGGAACGGCGCAGTCGGCCGGCGCGTGCGCATACGCTCAGGCCCCTCCGCTGGGCCCGAAGCCCTGGACCAGCGGGGCCTTCGGCTCTCCCGGATGGGGCCTGAGGGTGGAGCCGAGTTTGGGGAAGTGACCCAGGCGGGCACCGCCCGGAAACCACCCCGCCCGCCCCATGTTCGGCCCCAGGGCTACGAGAACTGAAGGTTGTGTAACTTGCCCAAGGCTCCAGCCGGCAGCGGACGGGGCTGATACGCCGGTCGGTAAAAGCGATTCCTTGGGGTTGAGGCCCTGGGGGTGCTACTGCCTCCGGGCACAGCTTTCTCGCCCGCACCGGCCGGGCCCTGGCGAGCACTTTTCTCCGCCTACTCCGGAAGCGGCGGAGTCACGTGGCCGGCTTCTGCAGTTCCGGGAGTGGGGGGCACAGCTGATTTCACTGTGGGCGGTAGACCCTCTCTTGTTGAGGGTGTCCCCCAGGATGGCCCAAAATAGACGTTTAAGAAGCTTTCGGGGTCCGTGGGCACTTGGGTTTGGCCTGCTAACTTCTATCAGCGATCTTGGAGTCCTGCATTTTTCCGGGAGGACAGGGAGGTTATGGGGCAGGGCCTTAATTAGGGATTGTGATTTCTGCTTTGGTTGAAGAAGACCTCGGCGAGAAAGAGGATGGTTTGTGTAACAACTGTATTGAGTAGTTCTGAAAGACTTAGTGAGGGTTGTTGAACTCATTGGTGTCTCACCTACCATTGTGGTTCTGTTTGCAGAAGAGATGGCTATCTACGACTTGAGTACCTGGGTCCCCTTTCCCTATGTGTGAAGTTTTGAGTCAGGACTTTTATCCAGGAACTGAAATTGAGTACTTTAAGAAACGAGTCAGTAGCTTGTGGGTTCTTTTAATTCTGGGCTCACATCAAAGCCACGGTTCTGGTCTTCACACGTCTGCAGTTTCTAGGCTGTAAGATGTTCGGTGGGGGAGGATGATGTTGAATTCGATGATTAGAGGTCTCTCCTGTGATTGCCATTCTGGGGTTGTGTCCTGTCTAGTTCTTGGACAGTGGCTTGGGTGGGAAAATGGTGACATTTATCTTGGGAAGGGGATTGATGAGCTCTTGGGGTTGAGGACCGTATTTGTTGGCATCTATGCAGATCTCCTAAGATTGCGAAGAAGGGACTTTACAGGGAGTCCCAGAAATCTTTCATTTGTAAAGTATATGTGGCTCATTCTCCAGGCCTCTGGTGTGGCAGTCTCTGATGGTGTCATCAAAGTGTTCAATGACATGAAGGTTCGTAAGTCCTCAACACCAGAGGAGGTGAAGAAGCGCAAGAAGGCGGTACTCTTCTGCCTGAGTGAGGACAAGAAGAACATCATCCTGGAGGAGGGCAAGGAGATCCTGGTGGGTGATGTGGGCCAGACTGTAGACGACCCCTACGCCACCTTTGTCAAGATGCTGCCAGACAAGGACTGCCGCTATGCCCTCTATGATGCCACCTACGAGACCAAGGAGAGCAAGAAGGAGGACCTGGTGTTTATCTTCTGGTGAGACCCTCATGCAGGCACTCCCTCCTGTCACCTGCCCCAGCCCTGCCCCACTCTTCCTTCTCAGTATTGAACCTCTGTGGCTCCTGGTTAACCCAGAGGTGTGTGTTTGGGGGGAGAGTGTTGGAACGAAACACTGGTCAGAGAGGAACTTGATAAAAGCTTGAAAGCTGAGGACCAGTTCAGGGGGTTCTTGAGGTCCTCTCCCACTTGAGGGCACTTGCTAGACTCCAAGAGGGAATTTTGTCGCATGTTCTCTGACTCTTTCCCTCCAGGGCACCTGAATGTGCACCCCTCAAGAGCAAAATGATTTATGCCAGCTCCAAGGACGCCATCAAGAAGAAGCTGACGGGTAAGGGCCGGCATTGGTGCCATGTGCCTCTTCGCTCAGGCTTTGGCTGCAGGTGGGGGGTGGATGGCATGGTATACAAGATACCTTCCCCCCCCCCCCCCCCCCCCCGCCTGCTGGAACGTAACCTTGTCCCTACCATCTGTTCTGATTGGCTCCTTCCCAGCCCCGACTTTCCCTCCCCCAGTGCATCCTGCTCACAGATGCTCTCATTCTTCCTCACAGGGATCAAGCATGAATTACAAGCAAACTGCTACGAGGAGGTCAAGGACCGCTGCACCCTGGCCGAGAAACTGGGGGGCAGCGCCGTCATCTCCCTGGAGGGCAAGCCTTTGTGAGCCCCCTCCAGCCCCCTGCCTGGAGCATCTGGCAGCCCCAGACCTGCCCGTGGGGGTTGCAGGCTGCCCCCTTCCTGCCAGACCGGAGGGGCTGGGGGGATCCCAGCAGGGGGAGGGCCATCCCTTCGCCCCAGTTGCCAAACAGCCCCCTCACCCCCTGGACCTTCCTCCTCCCTCCATCCCTGACGGTTCTGGCGTTCCCAAACTGCTTTTGATCTTCTGATTCCTCTTGGGTTGAAGCAGACCAAGTTCCCCCCAGGCACCCCAGTTTGGGGGGGGCCTGTATTTTTTTTAACGATGCCCCAATTCCCCACCTGTTCCTCCCTTTTCCCATGCTGCCAACTTCTAACCGCAATAGTGACTCTGTGCTTGTCTGTTTAGTTCTGTGTATAAATGGAATGTTGTGGAGATGACCCCTCCTCGCGCCGCTGGTTCCCCTCCCTTTTGCCCCTGGTCTTCGCCACTCACGGAGGCGGGACCAGTAAGGGACCTTCAATTAAAAAAAAAACAAACACACACACAACAATAAAAAGGCTCATTAACGGGATGTTTGTTTCAGGGTTGGGGCCCCAGGGACCTTGGGGCTGGGGGGAGGTGTGCTGAGATAATGAGCAGCATCTCTTTTCTATACCAGAGCTCCACCCACCCCCTCCTCACTTGGCCCCAGCAACTGGCAGAGCCCCCCTCTGACACTCCTAGGTGGTGCCGCAGCTGGTGCCAAACTGGCTGTTGAGGTGGCTGAGCCAGGGTGCACCTGCTGCCAGTCGCAGGAGTCCCTTGAGCAGAAGGGGCTTCGCGCCTGAGCTCTTAAGCCCATAGCATTTCCACGGGTGGGTCCCTGGTCGCTGAGACCCGTTCCCTGACTCCCCGCTCAGTCCTGCCTAGTGGAGGCTCTGAGCTTGCAAGTTACAAATTGCCTCTTGAGCTGTTGAGTCTGTGAGGTTTTCTTTGGTTTTTCTCTACCTTCTTTCATGGATGGCTGATTCATCTGTGAGGGCTGGGTGCAGTGGCTGCTGTGAGTCAGAAGCCAAGTTAAGCCTTTGGCCTCCTGCAAATGTGACTGAAGTCCAGGGTGGGGCCAAGCCAGGTAGAGCCCAGGACTTCAGACCCAAGTGTCTTGGGTCCCACCTCCCTGTGTTTAATCAAGAGGGTGTTGGCTGTGGCCCTGAGCCTTCTGCCAATATTGCTGCTAGCTCTCCAACCTGTACTTTGGGTTTTCACCTGCCTAGGAGGTAAAAGTATCCTAGAAGTTGTACCCTAAGGGTGTGGATGCAGGATTATAGTTCCCCACTCCCAGTCACCTGAACTGGAGGGAAAAAAGCCTCTTGGTGTTAAAGCTGGTCCCTTAGTTCCTTGGAGCTTGCCAGTATCCAAGAGGGAAGCAGGAAGGAGTAGTTACCTTTGAGGACACTGGGGGGGTTACCCAGGGTCTGGTCTCCATGGTACCCTGGTGAATCTGGGCCCTGGAGCTGTGGGAAGTGAGGACAAACAGGCCTCCTTGTAGCAAGAACCAAGTTCTTTATTTGTGAACAGGATGGGGACAAATGAACTCTGGGGGTGGGGTGGGGGACAAGGTGTGGGGGCTGCCCCTTGGTCCCCAGGAGAGGAGGGAGGTCCAGGTCCCAGGCCTCCCCAAAGTTGGGGTTCTGCTTACCTGTGACCAAGGATGGTACTCATGCTGCCCTATCTTCCTTTCGTAGGACCTGACACCTTTGGGTGGGAGTAGGGCTTGGGCTTGCCCTTGCCCTGGGAGGTCATGGGGCCTGGCTAGTGGCTGCTGTGGGGGTGACATCTTGTTGGGGTGAGAAGGGGGGGGCTCTTGCCACTAAAAGGCCCCAGAGCAGGCTCTGGCTGCTCTAAGGCTCCCCCTTGAGCGCGACAAGGGTGTTCCGGAGAAGGAGGGTGCTGGCCTGCATAGGAGAGAGGTCCTTGATGCCCCCCCCCACCCCCTGCCACCCTGCTCCCTGCTTCAGGGTGCTCCTCTTCCCACACCTCCTGTCCCTTCCGTCCTTGCATTCTTATTCTCAGCAATAACGGCCACCATTTGTTGAGGGCTTACTGCTGATGGTGGTAAGGGAAGGGGTCCTGGCGCAAGAGGAAACCTGGCCCTGAACCTCAACTGGGGCTGCTCAAGGTCCACCTCCCCCTTGACACATACTTGCAAGCATTTGGTAAGAATCTAGAGGTCTGGGAGTGGATGGCAGAGGGACAGCAAGACGGCACGGAGGCTGGAGGGCTCACCTTGGCGTGTTTGAGCTCCAGCTCTGCCAACTCGATGAGGTTCTTGCGGAAGGAGGACACACGGCGGGACTTGAAATCCATGAGCTCTGGGGAGGAGGGGGGAGAAGTGGGGACCCTGGCAGGGAAGGCTGCCCAGCGGCAGGGGTTGCGGAGCCACGGGGTTTACCCTGCTTGGCCGAGTCAGAGAGGCGTTCGAAGCGTCGGCAGCACAGTTGCTGGTTGCTCTCCGCGGTCCGCACCTCTCGGTTCCTAGTACGCGCCTTGTCCAGTGCCTTGTTGGCGTTCTCGTAGTCGGCCAGCGCCCGCAGCCGCCGGTACAGCAGGTCCTGGGGTCAGCAGGGGCACGGGATCACTGGTGCCCACGGCCTCGCCTGCTTGCCCTCCCCTGTTGCTCTTGCTGTTCTCCAGCCCCGAGGTTTGCTCCGGGGCCGCGTCTCACCTTGGCCGCCTGTGAGTCTCGCATGTAGTATCTCAGCATGTCTGACAGCTTGAGGTCCTCGTCAGAGGCCACTCGGCCTTCCAGCTTCTGAATCAGGAAGTTTGGAGGCTGGGGAGGGAGCTTACAGAGGGGCAGCTAAGGGCTGGGGTACTGCTGCTCATCTTAATATCAGAGAGTCCCTGGATAACCGCTCTAGGTCAAACCCTGATATTCAGGGGAGCAGGCCAAGGAAAACCACTAGAGTGGCATCTCATCTGGATCTTGGGAAGGCATTAGACAACAGCCAAAGGCGCTGCAGGTGTGCGAGCCTAGTATGTGTTCATGAGTTTAGTGGGGGCACTTGGACGGTGGTGGTTGGATCCTGAAAGGCCTAAAATGCAAGCTAAGAACTTCGGGCTTTGTATTTGGGGCAGTTTCTGGAAGCGGCGTGGTCACTGAAGGGCCTTGAGCAGGGAAGAGATGTGATCCAACACATTTTACAAAGACTGGCACGCTGCGGTGACTCTTGGAGAAGGGGAAGTGTGTGTCTGGGGCAGGATGTTGGCGATGCAGTGC